>NW_009194606.1:0-3553 GCF_000690835.1 Fulmarus glacialis | reverse complement strand
TGCAATACCCGCTTTTCCAGGAGTAAGCTTACTGCCCCCATGGCATATTCTTTCCTGTTTCTCATCTTCCTAGATAAAAATCTACTTTCAGGCTTAATTGACTCCTACACATATTCCTGGCTGCCTCTTCACCATCCTTGACTCGCTCCTCAAGCCCTCCCCTCTTCCTATTCTGACTTCCTTTGATGCAAGATATCTTGTGGATTTCTTCATAGAAATCATCCCCATTTTCTTTTCTCAAATCCCCAGTTTTGTTCAGGTCTAAGAAGCTCCTCATCTAGTTGCTTCACTCGCCCACAGCTATCCTATTGGAGTTTTTTTCCTCTTCTTTATAGCCATCCTCATCCCTGCTAGATCTTCTTGCCAAGCTTTCACTCTTTGGTTTCCCCTCAATATGTACATGCACTCCAAGTGTTGGAGTCCCATCTTGGCGTCTTGCCTCTCCAGCAATTGCTCCATCTCACAACATCTTTCATTCACTGAAAAAAACCAGCTAGCCACTGTCAGGAGTGCCTTTCTTTCTTCTCCATTTTAGATCATCTCCAACGATCTTTCCAGTCCACAGTTCCACCCATCCTGCTCTCACCACAGCCCAAATAGGCTTGTAGGCAAAGCCCAGAGCCACTAACTCTTTTGTACTTGGACTTCCTGGACTCCATTGCCTTAGATAATGAACCAACATGTCCTTGACATAGCTCATCTTCTCTTAGCTCCGTAGCCATCCCCAACACAGGCTGAATCTTCATCTGTCTCCTGGAGAAACTGCCTCAGCTTGCCTTGTCTCTGGCTTTTGGTGGGTACCATCCGGTTGCAAACACAGACTCCTGGGTAACTGCACCGATTCAGCCATTGCTTCTGCAATAGTAGCTCGTGCATCTGCCTCTTTGCTCCAAAGCTCCTCCTGTCTAAACTAAATTCTCTGCTAGTATCTGACATCTCTGCTTGCATATCTAGCTGTCAGTGCTGATTTTATTACGCTGCATTTGAGAGCATCTCCCTCCCCTTAAGATAACCCCTTACCATCTCCTTTTTTGGTCATTGCACACATCCCTCTCCTCCTGCTGCAGATCTCACTGGCCAGTGAATCTGAATGTCAGTCTTTACCTCCAACTCATTGCAAGGTCTTCTGAGCCAGGCAGGGCCTGCATTTTCCACGCTTTCTGAGTAACAGCTCTAAAATGTTACTCATTTTAGAGTACCAACTCACCCACCCCGTCAAGTTTTCATCCAAGCCCACAGCCATCCCGCAACAGTTTTCCTTTTGGCCTCAACATAAGGCAATCCTGCCCTACAGATTGCTGCTGGAAAGCTGTTCTCCCAGTCCATCACACTGGCCACATCACTTCATTTCTCCCTGATAGCTCTTCTTCTCCAATATATCAGACAGATTCTTTCTCTTCACTTTCAAAGTCCTATGTGGCCTATCCACATTTTACTGATCCTCTTTGCCATCATTCAAAGGTTAACTCCCACCTCCGATGGAGCCATGATTTCATGCTCCTCTGCCCATTTGTTCAGTCTTGAATCAAGTCTCTTCAAAGAAAAAAAAAATCAGTTCTTACAGCACTCCATTACCATTAGGTAATTTTAAAATAGCCATAAAGGTTCATCATTTTGTGCTGTCAAACTCTCCCTAAAATCTGGCTTCACCAGAGGATCAACTGGCCAAGAGCTACAGGATATCAGAAATTTACCTTGCTATTCAATATTCTTATTGCTCCTCTGTCTCTCTTTCTCTTGCTCCTTGTCTTACACTTGACCACCATCCTCTGAATACTTACGTCTTACACTCACAGAAGCCCTAAGACATAACAGGCCTGGTTTGGGACCAGCACCCTTCCTCACAAAGAGTAGTTTTGAAGAGAGGAAAACTGAGATATAGAGGTGTGACTTGAGCAAGATCTTATAAGTCAGAAATGCCCAATACCAAATCAACATTCAATCATGAGGACACAAAAGAGCTACGAGTTAATCAGCCTGGTTTTGCCCCTCTATGTTTTCAGAGAAGCTGTCGTCTAATTCTGTGAGCTGGTTTGGAAGAACTATGTTGAAACTGCTTAGCTGTACCCTATGATACCACTAAGAGCGAAACACAAATAAGCCCCCTAGTAACTGGCCAAACTTTAGCACCATGCCCTTGGAGCAAGAGGTTGGAGTTATGTCTCTTTTTTTGCCAAGGAGTTCACTCCTGCCTGAGGTAAGGACTTAAGCCGACTGTTCCCAGCTGACGTTTCACTGGGCAGATGCAGAACTGTTTGGTTCCAAGATGGCAAAGAGAAGGTACTTTGGAGGGAGAGGGAAGAGGAGAGTGCCCAGAGTTGTGCTCCTGACCTCTCCTACACCAGTCAGGGTCAGCCAGAGACAGCAATCCTGTCTAGTCGCATCCCGCTGACAAGCATATAAATACTCAGCAGGCACAGAAGGATATTTGAGCAGTGATGTTATTTTCCTGAGCTCCTCTGGTTTCTGGAATTCGGTGTATATTCTTGGCAGGTGAGTACCCTTGAATTTGTTGCAGTATACCTCCTGAGGTCAGGCAGGGCATCCTTCCTGTCTTCAGGCTTCCACTTGTAGACAGTAGCACAGCTACAAAGCTAAGCAGCAAAGAGATGACATGGATTCCAGGAACAGCCCCAAAACTCCACCTCTTGTTGCTCAGGTAGAGGCAGCAGTTATTTATACAGAAGATGTTGGGGAGGGATAGGATGCAGAGAATATTCCTTTCAGCCGTATCCAATCTAGGTCAGAACACCATTTTTTTTTACTTCGGAAATTGAAGCTAGAGCGGCTGATACACAATTATAATGTTCTGGGCTTTCAATACCTTCATAAGCTGGAGAGTAATTATTTCCTTTTGTTTGCTCAGTATATTTAGCAAAATAATTATAATTCACTAGATTTGGTATATTGGCATAGTTCTCTCTCTCCCTCTGTTTCCTTTCATAGAAACTGTGGTGTCATTTTTGCATGCACATTTTTGGGGGGGGTTACACATGAGGAAAAATCCCTAAATATTTTCTGACAGAAATTCCACTTGAAGAATCTTTTCTAGCTCTCCAAAAAGAAAATATCAAATCTATAGAAGAAATAACTGTGAAGGCAGATGTTGCACTGCCTGCTGGACGCAGACTGTCTGCTCTGACCGTAGGGGTGAGTTAAACAAGGCATTTTCCCAACCCATGTTCTGTCAGTCCACATTGCCAGAGGAAGAAAGTCAGCAACAAGACTACCTACAAGCCCAAACAACCTTGCTGCATTCAACAGCAAGGAGCCCAAGTCATTCCTCTGCTTGACGCCACTTACAAGACGTTAGCCTAAAGCTTGAGCATAGATCGCGGCTCAGGCACAAGCCACCTGGATACCACAAGTCTCATGTTTCAGATACAGGTGTAGCTTAAGCAACAAATCCATTTTGAACCTGGGATTCCAGGTATCACTGATTACAGAAACCTGGGCCCCTCTTCCCAAAATGCTTTCAGAGGCAGCACATCCAAAAGCCCACCTGAATGGATCTTTCCCCTTGTCTTTTCATAGAATCATTTAGGTTGGAAAA
>NW_009194605.1:0-835 GCF_000690835.1 Fulmarus glacialis | reverse complement strand
ACCCACACTTAAAATGACATTTCAATGATCATTTTAAGCAGCAAAAGCTGTTAATCCTCTCCTCTTACCTAGCATAAGGGTTGCTCGACTAAAATACTTATTTTCCTAAATGAATATAGCCAGGATGTTCCAAAGGCTTGAGCAGTGTTTTGAACTCTTTTGACATTCTTTGGCTTAACTTCAGGTTCCTTAAGGGTGAAATATCCCTTAGCTCACCATCCATTCAGAGAAGAGGCACAAACCCGCTCCTCCTCCAAAGCGCAGTTCAGAGCGAGAGCTTAATTTGGTGCTCTGAATCAGTCACTGGGGAAACTTATATTCACCACCTATATATGAAGGTTGAATCCATACCTCGTGCATATACATTCGGTGACTAGCGTTAAATGACATGAATACTCAACCAGAGGCTTGCGTAATTAAAACACGCAAATATTCAATAGATGGGGTAACAGAAACATCTTGGTTTTATATGAAATAGTAAAAACTGTGAACTGTCATTAAGCAGAGTTAAAAGCAGAAACATTTCCAGTAATATTGAAATATATAAAAATCTGCATGAAAGTTCACAGAGGAAGATCTGTGGACATATTTAATGTCTATGACCTAGAAAAAAGAAAAGGTTACATTTAGAATTCCAGGTTTCCCTTGGATTTTGAAGGGCTTTGCAACATTGCCATATAAACCTCTGTCTTTCATCCCAAGAGAAACAACTCTTAATATGAGTATTCATGTATTTGTTAGGTAACTGCCAAGGTAAAATTACAAGCGAAGTAACACCAGAAGTCTCCCACAGTCTTACCCCATTTGTTGGACAGTTCTTTATATAGTGGCCAGG
>NW_009194604.1:0-14563 GCF_000690835.1 Fulmarus glacialis | reverse complement strand
TATATCCCTCTTTTTCCCCATAGCAGCCCAATGCTGAAGTAGGATTCTGTGATAGTATAGAACAAGGCCCTTGGGCGTGACTTTTTTTTTTTTTTAGAAAACCCTGGAGTGAAGCTGCTATTAGCATGTAGAGTTTGAATGCCACAGGCAGTCTGTTGCCTCTTCATGGTCAAAGAATAATTTAGAGGAGCAGCAACAACTTACTAATAGAAAGAAACCAGGTGAGGTTGCTTACTTTACCACAGACTCACTCTGTGACCTTGGATCAATCTTTCTGCATCAGTCTTCTGTTTGCTTGTGAATCGGGAATAGTGATGCTGCCCAAAACCATCCTGTGAATAAATATACTAATGACTGTGAAATGCTTATCTGCTATAGTAATAACAGGTAGATAGCGATATTATTTCTACTACAGTAGCATAGAGGCTGTAGCCAGGATGCAAATGTTTTGCTTGCAGAATTTTCCTGTAGTAGCTACACTTCGATGGAAATAGGCGCTTGCCTAAAAAGACGTTTAATAACCTGTGATATTGCATGATCTGCACTGTGTGGTCATCTTGCACTTCATATTTTTATGAAGTGTGCTTTTACGTGCTTCAAAGAGCTGCCATTCCACAGTGCAAATAGTTTGTGGGTTTTTTTCCTCCTGTTTGCCTAGAACAAAGCTGGTGTCCTCTGCCACTGCTAAGGAAACCTTGGAATTTCTAATGCGGCTGATTATCTCTGATAGCTGACATCTCTGAGCTATATGGTGTTAGATTTGGTGTTCTGGTGGGGAACTAGAAGAGAGATATTCCGATATACTTGACATGATGAAGAAATTCCTTCTGGCATTGGTTTGTCACTTACTGTGATACTGTTTATTTGTACTTGCCAGGGTTGGGTGGTTGCATTAACTTGATGCTATCTCAGTGTGCCTCTGTATTTGCAAGAAAATACTAAAGGGAGTGACAATAAGTTCCTTACATGTGTAATGAAAGATAAACTGAGTAGTTCAGTTTTAGGAGCAGTATTTTCCCTCTCACCTTATATGGTGCTCTCTATAGAAAATCAAATGCCTTAAGTATGCCATAGGCAAAAACTTCAATACAGGGGTCCTAGAACTGTGAAGGAGTTACCTGTCGTCGTTCACGCGCTGCTCTGAAGTGGTGTGCAGCCACTGCAGTAACAGGTGAAAGCAGCCAAGCGCAGAGCTGGGAGTTTCTCCTGTGAATACTGACCTAAGTGAGCTAAGTTTTCCCTCTTGACAGTTTTGCTTTATGCTAACTTGTGCAGCTAGATTACTTGTCTCTCTTTTTTTTTTTTCTTTTTTTTAAAAACTATTACAGAAGGATACATGAGGAGGAAGCACTGTTTGACTGATACCGTAGGGGTTTTTTGAAAGTAATTTGATCTATAGTTTCTCACTTGTCTACTCAAGTTAATATGAAACTTCCATAATCAGTTTTAACATTAAATAGAAAGGCTTTTATGTGTTGAGGAGGAGGTAAGCACAACACAGTTGGGATTGTTTGGGTTTGTTTTGTTTTGTGTTTTTTTTTTCCTTAACAAAATTGAAAGCTGGTCTGGTAAAATGGCAATTTATTGTTAATTCATAATATGTAGGTGCCCTGGAAAAATCAAACACCCGGTTTCATAGCTACCCTTAGGCATCTTTAATTTATGTAAGCAGGGCTCACTGAGTAACTACTCTAAGTCTCAATGACCTTTGTAGGTTTGCAGAGGTCATATTTTAACACAGATAAGTTGTGCTTGAACTATTTTTTCAGTAAGTATTAGGAGCAAGTATTTGTCTACATATTACATGTTTTTTCCAGTTCTCCATTACATTTTCTGTTTTTCTTTAGATTCTTGCTTTTAAGTAAATCTAAGAGTCTTCTTGGATTTTATTTTTATCTCTCATCTTAATATTAGGAAGAAACATAAGTTTTTTGAAAACAAGTTCTTTTTCAAGATCTTGGTAAAACAGAGCAAACTGTGAGGTTTTGCAAACAGCTAGAAAGGCCAGTTTTAGGATCTTGGCGTACGGAAAGCCGGCGCAACCCAAACGTGTATGAGTGACATCAGCATTTTTCTGAGCCATTTATGCTATTCACTCCTGTTGGTTCCCAGCAGTGCCTTGTGTCTTATGTAAGCGTGCACTGTACATCCTGTCCTGCTGTTCTCATGCATGAAAATTCATTGGCGTTATCTTACTGTAGGTTTTGAGAGCTGAATAGTTACTGGCTGCTTGTTATCTCAAATGTCTACATGCAAATTTCTTAGGAGCATGCCAAAGAGATCTATGCCAGGAGCATAATACTGTCCTCCTAGGAGATATCAGAGGAATAACTTGCAGTGAGAAACAGCTCGTCCTCCTGCTCCTTTTGGTAATGGGAACTGTAACCACTGTGAAGTAATGTGGCTATGGAGATAATCGTGAGAGAGAGGTTTTACTGGGCAGAAGTCTCGATCTGTATCATCCAGAGGTGGACCACTAATGCAGTTTTGATGGCTGGTGATAAAACAGCCATAAAACCCAAAAGACTAAGGTTTCAACAGAAGCTTGAATAATATTAGGACTGGAAAATAGAGGCTTTCCTATACTATTACTATGCGCTTCTTGTAACAAGGTCTTGGAGAGCAATTGTGCCTTCCAATACTGATGCTTTAAACTTGTAGTTAGCATTTAGTCATGCCTAATGAAGATACTGTCACTTGATGGCTGAAATTGAAGCAAACCCTCCATTATAAGCTCTCAAAACCAAACATTCCTTCTGTTTTTCTTGCTTGCTAAATCCAGCTGAAACTTGCTGGCATAAAATCCTGCAGTAGTGCAATGTTTATAGTTTAATTCTAAGTAAATCAGGCACCTTCTTTGAACAGTATCTACTATTTCAGTTAAAAAAAAAAAAGCGTTCCTTAAGTATACTCTAGTCTCTTTTGTTAGTGCTCTAGCAATGTGAGGGAGCAAAATTCCTGCTTACCTGTCTTGGTGAATGTGGTTGTCCTTGTCTGGCTCCATGGCTTGTTTTGAACAGCTGGAAAGTTTCCTTATGAGCACTGATGTAGCGCAGTCATGTACGCGACTGTACAAGACATATAGCTCTGCAGTGGAACCATATACAGAAGGGAAGAAGGGTTGACGTGGAGGAGAAGCGCACCTGGAGAGGAGTGCTGATGTGGAAGGCCCATGGAAGGAACGAAGAAATCTTTCCTGTGACTTTCCACAAGTGATCTGTTCCATACTGCATGAAACAATCTCTTATTGTAATGGAGAAACAAGGGGAATATAAGACTTAACAAGGAGACTGGTTATCTGAAAAGGAACAGGTGCAGTGCTTTGACACTTACAAGCTAAACAAATTCCTGTAAGTGAGCCATTCTTGCAGAGTTTAAGGAAATTTATTGGCAAAACATCTAAGAGGGACTTGAATTTTCATTTTTTGAGTAGGGAATTGAATTATCACTATTGTTTTTATCACAGAAATCTAGGAATGCATGGGCTTTTTTTAGTGCTTTTGTTACTTTTGGAGGATATGCAAATCTGTTTTAAAACCATATGCAGGAAAATGGACAGCAATGCAGTTGTATATATTTTAGAGACTTGTAGCAGCTGTAACAGTAAACCTCATTTTAAAAAAAAAAACATTATTTCAAAAGCATCTGCATGTAGCACATTCAAGATTCCATTACATTATATTTTATTGCTTTACAGATATTCCACATACATGTTGTCATTATTCAATAGCCTTTTCATTCTATAGATGTGGGCAAATAAAATGTAGTCTGGATGCTTAAACCTGCTAAAATATTTATAAGAAAGTTGGCTCTTGGAGAAAGTTTCCCACAGGATGCAGTGGGTGTCAGGTCTAAAGGTCAGTGGCAGACAAAGCGAAGGCTCTTTTGGATTTATTTTTTTACTTTTTTTTTTTTAAACAAACCCTCCTTATGTAAAGAAGCATGGAACCTTTCTTTGTTACTTCCTAAATTTCCAAATGCTAACAGGCATTTACAGGTTCGTTCGTACTGAAGTGTTTTGCTGAAAACTTCCATTTTTTTCTTTAGGAGAGGAAAGGGAAAAAAAAATCAGTGTAGTTAATATATTCATGAACTCTTAGCACGGAAGTTCCTGGTGTAAGTCAAAAAAGCCAGATAGACTTTTAAGCGACTTTCATGTACAACTTAGGAAACGAAAATTCCTGATACTAATAAAGAGGCCAGATTGGAACTACATAATTAATCCCAGCGTCCTTTTCAACACGTGATAAGATTTGGCTATACCAGCCATAGAGTTAATGGAGACAACTGTCAAGTTCTATGAAGCAGTGGATTGTTTGCCTAAAATAAAAATACCTGCATGCTTACTCTTGTACGTATCTACTGGCAGTTAGTGCTCATGCTGCAGTTTAAATGGGAAAACAAACGTGAGTAGTGGCTGACTTGGTCTTGAATCTATTTCCTGTCTTAAATATGTATGTAAATATATTATATATGTATTTAATAGGTATAATTTATCTGCATACATATTTTATGTATATAAATATATTTAAAGACAGGAGATAAGTATATAGGGTTTTATTTAAGTGTTAACATGGCAAAACCTCTCCACTGGAGTCGATTTGAAACGTAATGACTGGGGAGCCCCAGGAAACAATCTTGCAATTAAGTTTATTTACTGTATGTATCAGTGACCTGGAAGAAGTGTGCAGGAAGGTGCTAAAAAAAAAAAAAAGGCTTATGAGATGGCACAAAGTCTGTGTCGGAGACAGACAGGAGGAGGAGTGGGCAGATGGCAGTCAGTACAAAACAGGTGAATAATCAGATTGAGAACAAGCTGAATAGACTGTGCAAGTGAGTATGCTGTGTGCGTGCTGCTTGCGTTTTTAGTTTAATTAACGTGATGGGGATTTTTCCTTGTGATCTATGGAACAGAGAGGTAAAAATCTTGTAGCTGGAAGCATATATAATGGTGAAAGCATGCCTGCCATTGTCAGAGGGAACTTCTGAGATGAGTAGAAAGGTCAGTGCTTTCAGAACTATCTGGACTGGAAAACCTTAAAAAGAAACCTGTTCAGTTTTATAGATTTCACCTGCAATTTATTCAGATCTATCTTTAGCATGCATAACATAGAATAATATTAAAATGATCTAAAATCTTAGTGCCTGGATAATATGGATGTGCTATGTGACGATAGATTTTCCCCCCCTCCCCCCCCCCACCCCGAAATGGTCTAGAAGGTAGCAAGATATATTTGTGATTTTGTTTACATAATGTATTTTATCTAGTTTGTTTGAAAACTTTTTCGGTAGCTGTCTAGCCTAACTGTTCATTGCTTGGCTTGATGATCTTTTCCTGACTGTTGCTTGGAGGCACTATTGGAGTGATGAAGGTAAAGAAGAACAAAGGGATGGTTGTACTGATGAATGATTGATCCTGTAACACCTTGCACAATGCTAAGGATTATACTGGGCAGGCGGGGGGAACAGCAACAACAACAACAAAAAAATCACCAGAAATGGAAACACTCATCCCCCACTGATTCTTGCTTCAAAAAGGTTAGAATATAAATTTATAATAATAATAATAAGGCATACAGATGAAAGAGAATGTATTGAGATCCTGTTGATCAGCCCATCGGTAACTTTGTCGATACAATAGCAATCTCAGTCTTTCCTGTTTATATTTGTTTCAAAATCTGCTTTTTTCTTTTTTAGGGAGTTCCATAAGTTAAAACAGCAGTGAACTGGTCTAACGGGAGGATGCCCTACTACCCAGTAAAGAGGCATTGCTTTGTCTGAGCTGGCACTTAATGAGAAACACAACCCACCTCGCAATTTAAAATTTATTTAGTACAGATAAGTTTTCTATGCCTGAAATTACCCTTTAGTAATACCAGTTTGTTCCTTGTATACTGTCATCTTAGGGTCCCTCAGTCTGAACAACACCAGTAAAGAATTTTAATAGCACAAGAATTGAGTGAATTAGGTCTGTATTTCTGCAGAAATGAAGGTTAGAAAGATAAAGGAAAAAAGATTAAAATATTCACAAGAAGTGCCCTAGATAAGATTGTTTCATGTCTGAGGGCGTGTTGAATCCTGTGGGAATGAGGAAACTAAACTACTAAAAGGCTGTTTAATTCTTGCGTTTCACACTGAATCAACACAATGTTAGATATCAAAGTGGTATTAGTGGAATTTGTAAGAACGTGGGCATTTTATATAAAGAATATAGAAATAAAATAAGTTAGTCCAAAACAAATCTTTTGCTGTGTCAGAGCTGTGTGGAGAATGAATGTTGGAGGCTTAACATGAGTATAATAAATCAAAATGCCACATGAGCCTCAGAGGACTTTCTTCATTCACTTCATTGTTTTCTCTGCAGATACAGCATGGTTCAGCCAAATGCAGGGTTGTAATTCTTCTGATGTTCACAGTGTTTCTAAATGTTCCTGAAGACTGAGCTCTTTTCTAATGTGTTATCTTAAATTGCTCAGTTCATCGTTTGGAGTGTTCAATGCACCGAGTACTTTTATATGCAGAAATGACAGTGTGAGTTCGCAGTTTTGGGTGAGTGGTGAGGTATGTTGTGTACTATTGATAACCTGCAGAAAAGGCTCAAATTTGTACCTTCTGGAAAATACTATTTCCCAAAGCTGATGCTTGGCAACTGAAGATGCCCTGCTGACCCTCTGCGGCTTGGCAGAAAATGCTCCTTAGTGCGTGAGCTTCCTAAGCATATATTCCAGGGTACAGACTGCTCAGGGCTGCTGGCACAGAGTATTTTTTCTTTTTTTTAACCTTCACCAAACTCTCTCCTTTCCCCATATCCTCAGTGCCAGGCAAACAGAATAGTAAAATAGAGGGCAGAGTTATTTAGTGAGATAGAAGTTGGAAACAAAAGGACAAAAGTAGAACAAACTGAAAACTCTGTTCTGGTTTAAGCAAATGGTGACCTGTCTAGCTGTTTCGCTGCTGTTACCTAGAATTTCTAAGGCATGTCTCAGCTGTTGGATCTGGAGAGTCAGTACTCGTAGCAATAGTCTCGCATCAGTGTTAGCTTTGATTAAGTATTTAAAGTTAAAATTGCTGTGAGTTTTCCATCACATCTTCCTTTCTTTTGCCTCATCCTTACTAGTACTCTGGCTGAGGGTGTGAAAGCTGTGTTGTTCATGGCTCTTCCTGGAGATGGGCACCTTTGTGCTTAAGGATTGTTGCTTTTTGGTTTTATCCGTATTCATTCTGCTGGCTGACTGGTCCGTATTTGATATGCATCATTATTTTAACGTATATTCTTACAACATACTCATACACTTAGTGTAATGTGTATTGTTAGCCTGATGTTTTCTGAGAGTATCTTCAGCTTTTTATAGAGACCCCATGTGATATATTATTAGCGCTGCTGATAAACTTTGTAACTAAATGATCTGATTATATACGGATCGTGCTTGTAAATAAATATTCTTTCTCATCATTGCCCCTCAATCTATTTCTTTCAGAGTTTTGCTTATCTTAAATTATTGTTCAGTAAACTTAATGAGTAAAACTTTAACTTAAGAGTAATCAATATTGCACTCACTTCTAGAAGGATAAGTAAACACATTTTTTCCATCAAATTACGTTAGGACAAGAAATACTACAGCTAATTAATTTTTAATAGTAGTTTGACAGGTGTGTACTTTATCCCAGTAAGACAAAGGCAGTGTTTTCAAGAATGTTTTTCTTGACAGTGTTTCTATGAGCCTAATTCTCCGATCTCCCTGTAGGTCAAGGACATCTTCATTTTCACATGGCCCTTTGCTGTGGGATAACTAAGGTGTCTGCTGACAGGATCAGGCACTTTCAAGTCACTGGAACATTGGGAATGTTCTGGTATCAGGGAAGCTAGTTCTTCTGCAACCTGTCCCTCATCTGTTCTGAATATATCAAGGGAGTATTTCAAGGAAATATCAAGGGAAGTTAAGGTGACTTCTAGAGCTTTATGAAGATTGGTATGCCATATCTCTAGCCTTTATAGCAGAAAAGATAACACTAAACAGAGCTTGCCATGTTCAAAACGTGAATCAGCTGTGATACAAGACATTCTTTAACAAGGAAACTTGTGATACTTTCTTTGCTTAAAGTACACATCTGTCTATTTTGACTCCTCCCTTTCCTCTGATTTTTTTAAATTACTCTGTAACTTGAAAAATAAGTTGCTGCATCTGATCCAATGCTTTTAATATTATTAATTACAAAATAAATGTAGTAGCTGATATGCTCAGATATTGTGTGATTAGGCATGATTATCTGGTCTTGTGTTTTTCATTTGATTTCAGCCTGTATGACTGCTTTGAGTTCAAAAGCCTAATCAAAATTTTACAATTAGTTTTTTCACTTTGAATATGGTGACTAAATGACTTGTCTTGATAAACACAAATCCACTAAGCTGGTGGTTCAGTTAAAAGTCAGGTTATGCCAAATATTAACTAGAAGCAGTAAAATCTCAGGAAAGTAAAACGAATCTATGTACTTAAACATTCCTTGCTTCTAAGAAACTGATTGAAGCTGTGATTCGGTATGTTAATGTGAAGTTGTATACTACAACATCAGAGAGAAGTACTGGTTTATTTGTTGCTCTTCCTTATACAACACAAACGTCAGTGTGAAGTTCCTTATTGTTGCAGTTACTGATATCTGACTTCTTGCTTATATGTAAATTAAGAGACAACACCTTTGTTTACACAGCTTGAATTGCTGTTATGCGTAGTATTACTTTTAAATTTCTCCTAAGAATACGAGGCATCCCAATAAAACCAAACCTCTGCTGCAATTCTCAAAGACTATTAATCATTAATTATTTTTCTTTTTGTGAAAAGGGGAATGTTTCACTAAGTCACCTGCTTTAAATGAAAAGGTGAATACTGGTTTTCTGTCAATTTACTGGTACACTACAAATCTACTATTGCAGAATTTTCCTTAATAGTTTAGACAGTTTATAATATAATCATAGAATAGAATCATTAAGGTTGGAAAAGACCTCTAAGATCATCAAGTCCAACCGTTAACCCAACACCACCATGCCCACTAAACCATGTCCCTAAGCGCCTCATCTACACGTCTTTTAAATACTTCCAGGGATGGTGACTCCACCACTTCCCTGGGCAGCCTGTTCCAAGGCCTGACCACTCTTTCAGTAAAGAAGTTTTTCCTAATGTCTGATCTAAACCTCCCTTGGCACAACTTGAGGCCATTTCCTCTCGTCCTATCGCTAGTTACTTGGGAGAAGAGACCAACCCCCACCTCGCTACAACCTCCTTTCAGGTAGTTGTAGAGCGCGATGAGGTCTCCCCTAAGCCTCCTCTTCTCCAGGCTAAACAGCCCCAGTTCCCTCAGCCGCTCCTCATCAGACTTGTGCTCCAGGCCCTTCACCAGCTTCGTTGCCCTTCTCTGGACACGCTCCAGCACCTCAATGTCCTTCTTGCAGTGAGGGGCCCAAAACTGAACACAGGATTCGAGGTGCGGCCTCACCAGGGCCGAGTACAGGGGCACGGTCACCTCCCTCCTCCTGCTGGCCACACTATTTCTGATACAGGCTAGGATGCCGTTGGCCTTCTTGGCCACCTGGGCACACTGCCGGCTCATGTTCAGCCGGCTGTCGACCAGCACCCCCAGGTCCTTTTCCTCTGGGCAATATGCTATTAACTTGAACTATGTGTCTGTCTGCTTCAGTCATTTCTTCACCCCCTGTAGAATCAAGAAGTTATTTTAGCTGACTGGTTAATCTTTGCACAATAGGACTTTAAGATCACTGGAGACTGAAGCACTGTGGTGTACGGGTTATTGATAACTCTGTGATGTTTCCTGTCTTTTAAGCTCCTGCTTTAAGTTGGAGAATATAATTAGTTTGAGTTCTATTTTTAAATAGTATTGGAGTTAAGTTGGAATTTGAAAGATTAAATGTGAGATTTCATTTGCATACAGAGCTTGACAAATATTGCCAACTGTGATACTCTCTTTCTTGTGTTTAAGTGGCAGCTGACTTTTTGTGGCTTTGTGGAAGGGCGGTGAGTTTTGGTCTGCTGTTGGTGCTTGAGTTTATTTTATACAATGACTGGAAGCATATATTTGCAGCGTTTCCTTATCTTCATTGGTCCTGTTGTACAAGTTAACTTTTAACTATTTTCACAGAACATACTTGTTCTAGAAATGCTATGGCTGATGCTTATTAATCTAGTACCAGTTACATTTTAATTCTTCACATTGAAAGAAGATTACAAACTGCACATGAATTTTTTTTTTTTTAATTGAATTGTTTCCTTAGAGGAATTTCTTGATGTTTTTACAACACTTCTGTTGAGCTGATATGGTCTTCACTGACACCTGCTTCAGATCCAACAGTTCTGCTAAACTGGCTGAGAATTTGCAGTTGGTCACTCAGATAAAGAACAGAAGTAGCGGGTGTCTGTAAAAAGTGCTTTCAGTAACTTGTCCCACACTTGCAGGTAAACGACATAGAAGAGGTTGAGGAAAATAGCTGATTTACAAGTTGAGTCAATCTCCAAACACCCTGAGAGTTTTCTTCAGGTACCTATCCTGGTTTCTTTGGCTTATAAAAAAGCAACTGAAACAGATGATAGCCCTCATGGAAAGCTGAATGAAGATACCTGTTAGCTCTTTCAACAGGTGGTATAAGTCTTAAGGACTGTAACATCCTTGCTCTTCAGACCTCTTTCAGGGAACATCATCTGGTTTATGAACTAGGTATGGCAGGATTCCTATGAAGAGCTACGCGTTTGCTTATTTTTTATTTTCGTAAACACGTTATTTTTCATATGTAAATGCGGTGAAATGAGCTTTAATTTTTTTTTTTTCCTTTGTTTTGGGGAGATGCCTGGCTTTAATGAGATTTTTATTTTGGGCACTAGTAAAGTTCATTTTAAAATCCTGATAAAATCAAATTTATAATGTAGAAACTCCAGACTTAATGATGTTTTTGTGTGGGAGCTCCACTTCTAGGGTTGACTTGCCTCTCTCATGCAAACTTTTCTGCAGAGCTGTACCCTTGACCTAGTGAAGTAACTGATGTTAACGTGTTAGTAGCCGGCCAGCCACCAAAGGATTGAACCACATCCTTGGCTAGAGGTTTTCATAAATACTTTTCAGGAATATTAGTATTCAGAAATGTATTATACTGCCAAGTTCTTCCGGGCAGGTTTTGCCTTAGGTGCTTTAGGTACTTCTGACTACTCGGAAACTTTTTTCTTTATTTTTGCATTATTTTGGTTTGTCTTTGCCTCTCCAAGGTCAGGATGCTTTCTGGACTAATCTGTACTGTCCACATACCAGCAGGTGGAGCATTGGTAACATCAGACAGACTTGTAACTCCCTCCAGCATTTAGGAAAAGTGATTGCCATGTAAGTCCTGCGCAGTTGATTTCTGTGGAGGTGGAGTCTGCTGACTGGGTTTGGCATAGACGTCTGTGGGAACACCTCCACGTTAACATGCAGTGTTAACAAAAAATGCTGAAAGAGAGTTCTCAGACTTGCAGTTGGGGTGAACTTTGATGCAGAGTGTGAAAGGAAACTTGGTGTTCCTCTGCTGTTTTTTTCAAATGTCAGTTTCCTGTTGCAAGGCATGGAAGTATTGAAGCTACATCTGAATGGTTATAAAGTTGATACTACCTTTAAAGGAGTGTGATTTTGCCAAATTCATTTTTCTGTTGTTTACTGTGTCTTTATGAGATACACAGCTCGTTCACAGTACTGTTCCCCACTCAAAACGTTGATACCAGAGGTCTTAAGTATTGCTATCTTTTTTTTGAGGGTGCGGGTGGGGGGAAAGGGTTCCTGTTGTGGTTAAACAATTCACCTACATTGATTTAACACTGTATTGCCACTAGAACAGGCAGTCCTGCCTTATATGGTACCTTCTTCCTGTTGGTGCTAAGGATTGTACTGCCATCCAGTAACCGAGATCAACTACCTGCTGTAGCAGAAAACTGATCTTTTTTCTTTTTTTTTTTTCCCCCCAGGATTAGTTTGCAGCTAATATAGTGGTGGTCTGAGTAACTTGCATCGTGAAATCATAAAATTGCTGTAACAGTGGAGGAAGCAGGAGTCCCTCAGCTGGAAGACAGAGACAGCAGGACTACTCTTCTGCCACAGTGTTCTTACCATGTTCAATTTAAACGATCCTGAAAGTGCACCAGTAGTCGGTCTCTGTGGCGTGAGTATTCTTTTCCTGTTTTCGGACCAGTCATTGTGCAACAGCCTCCCTCATTAAGATAATTATAAAGCAATACCAAATTGCACTAAATGATGTTCTTACTGCGCAGTTGTTTTCTATTTGAGGTGTGACAAAGATCTCAGCTGCATGTAGTTATTGCATTAATGCATTACTCTGTATTTTGCAGGCATGCATAAAATTTAAGTGTTTAGATTCTGTGACTTAAAATGCAGCTAATAAAAATTGCTTCAGGATTAACTTTGGAATGACTGTGCGTTATTATCTTCAGAATGCCTATCACTATAGGCTGGATAATGGCATTCTTTACTGCTGATCCTGTTTTTTTCTCCCTAAGAAATAGATTATTTCTGGGGGGTTGGTTGGTTTCAGAGATGAAGATGATGAATCCTAAATAATTTTCTTTGAGAGAGTACTTTGCCAAGACTGAACGTAGGAATAATTTGTAGCAGATCCTACAAATTTTTTTGAAATCCTGCTCAGAGCAGGGCTCTCCAAATAGTCGAAGTAGCTCTGACAGGATAGCATTTGGCAATGCAGGTTTAGGATATTTCTTGACATTGTGAACATTGATGTGAACCCCAGAATGGACCTGTAAATTTCCAACTTTTTTAGAAAATTTGCTGCCAAATGAAACTGCATTGGGATATTATTCTAATTCGAATTGCTGAATTACCTAATGGCTTAAAGCTTCAGAAAGGCTTTCCTGCTGTATGTGCTTCTCCTGCCATTTACTTTACTTTGGCACTCAGTGGGTATCTCACTAAACTGATGCACAACAGTTGAAAGGTCATGCAGTGAACTACATTCATGTTTTAATTGGGATCAGGAATGCAATTTTGACATGACTGTTCTAATGGTCTCCAATTACTGTTCTGCAGTTCTTGTGGAACATGCAAATTGACTTCTTCTGGATGAAACAAAATCGGAAGGTGTGCTTCTGGACTTGGCTAATGAATGTGGTTTAAGGCTATTTAGACCATAGGTAGGACTAGAGTTATTCTGAAGTGAGATCCCCTGGAATATAGGTAGTGTGAATATTGTCTTCAGCACAAATGGGTTTGTTTTGCAAATCTCCTCTTGCAGTACACTACCCACTAACGTGGGCGTAGGGTTTTTTTTTTTGAGATTAATACATTGGTTAGCTCACCAAAAGGTGTGAAAAACACCAGTCAATGCAAGGAAGAGAAAGTTCATTTTAGCTACTAGTCTTACTGACTAAATTGAGTACCTTCCATTCTTATTTTGAAACTCGGTGACAGCATGAGATAATTCAAGGTTCACTGGACCAAAAGTACCCAAAAAACAGGATTATAATGTCACGTGAATGACCTAGGTTTCGCCTTCACTGAGCTGTTTTGTCTCTTGCATTGAATTGTTGCTTAATCTATGTGGTCCTAGGAGTGAGTTGTAGGAACCAGTCCTTCTATTCCTAAGTTACTCCCAAACTGTTTGTTTACTGTAATTGGTTTAATTCTGATTATCACTAAAGCTCTGCATTTGTAGTGTGACAAAAGAACAGTTTGATGGGTCATGCTGTCCATCTTTTGTGTTTAGTTTATTATGATTTGAAAAACTGTATTTAATACTGGGAGGAAACAAAATTGAGGCTTGCTAGGGAAAAATAGAGACTTAAAATCTGTAGTCTCTCCTTAAATGTAAGGCATCCTTGTATATTGCTTTAGAAACATTTTAAAAATTTCATGTTCAAATTTATGTCGTCGGAAATATTCTACTGCCTTTTTCAAACTTGAGGAAGCTTCTAAAGCAAGCTAAGTGAAAATATCTTTCAAATTGCCTGTTCTTAAAGATACTGGCATAAAATTATAATCTTGAAGGCTTTTTCTGGAAGAACATTATGAGTAATCTACAAAGGTGACCATGGGATAGTGTTTGGCAGCATATTTAAATTCATTTACGCTTAGGTATGCAATTTCTATTTTTTCTGTAGTTTATTTTTTAAAGTATTTGGCACCAGGTGATTAAAATAGTTTTAACATTAAATATTTGTGATTTCAGAACTGTTGGAGCTGCTGGCACTGTAGTCTATTGGTAACACCTGGCTATTTATAGGAAAGTCTGTACTGATGTCATCTATGGATAATTTTTTTCCAAAGACTTACTGACTTCATCATGTCTGAGGATGATTATATAAACAAGGCTATAGTGCTGAAAGCATATCACAAGGATTAATGAGATCTTGCTGTTGCAAGTATAATGGTCAGAAGAGACTTCTGGAGGTCTCTGGTCCAACCACTGCTTCAAAGCAGGGCTCTAACTAGGAATTGGTGGGGTCAGCTGTGGCTTTGTCCTCCAAAGCCATGAAAATCCCCAAGGACAGAGAATCCACTGCCTCTC
>NW_009194603.1:0-32699 GCF_000690835.1 Fulmarus glacialis | reverse complement strand
AGAGTGGCTTGGCAAGCTCCTCCGCCACCATACTACTCCTAGCACACAAGGCGACTATGCAGTCTGAAGGAGCATTACATTATACTGCGTGACCAGAGAGACTTAAGCCATTTTGCTCAAATAGAATTTTCTGATATAAAAACTGTTCTTAGATTTTGGTGAGGGAAAAAAAAAAAAATTTCTTTTAGTGCCTAAACAGGCTTTAAATCAGCCTACTAGAAAGCAATCTTCCGTCCCATAGGCAAGCAGTACAACTCAAAATGTAAGAGGCGTAAGTCATGGTAATTCAGCTTTAAGATTCTGCAATTCTTATCCAGACAAGCTTGTTTCCTCAAGAGGACAAGTGCCTTGAAATGCTGCCCATGAGGCACAGTGGAGTGCTCCAACTAGCCAATGAATCCTCTGCATAAAGAAATGATGTTTTAATATTAAAACCAAACACTTTATACATATCTAAGATACACAAAAATATAGAGTTTTGTATACATATAAATTAAATGGGTCCTCTTTTCAGTTCTACTTGGTTAAATCAAACAGCATTTCCCCATTCACTTTAGGGCTTTTTTGGTTGGTTTTTTGTTGGTTTTGTTTGTTTGGGATTGTTTGGTGTTTTGATTGTGTGGTTTTTGTCTCTCTCTCTTTTTTTTTTTTCGTGAAGAACATTTGAATAGATTCTGGCACAGTTGCACTGTGGAAACACTCATTCTAGCAGAAGCACAAAGCATGTTGGCAGGACAGGATGGAAATCAAAGCAATAATGCGCTTTTCTTCCACAGTAGAAGCCTTCATTTGGACAAGTGGTTGAGCAGCACTGACCACAATCCCCTATGTCAGTTTGATTAGCTATGATCCCACTCACTCCCACAATCCCCTTTAATCACCTCAGGACATTTACAAAATTGGTGCTTGGGGTATTAGGAACACTAGATTTGTGTTTCAGAAGAGATAAAAATGGTGATTTTCAGAATGAAGTCATACTAGTGGGTATAATTAGCTAGTAAAGATAACACTGGTGACCTCTGCTATGTTCAAGGGTTCATAAATAATTAAAAAATAAAATCTTTGTAAGTGTCTGGTTAAAAATCCAATTTAGGCACCTAGGTAAGAAGCTTGATTTTAAAAGGCACCTGTTTGCTATCTTTCACAGTACTTTTCACTGATTTACATACATTTCCTTACCTAACTTTAAGAATTATTTTCTTTTAATTCAGTGATTTACAGAGGCACCTTTCTATGCATTAAAGCTTCTGTTTTTATTAGCAAAAACAAAAGGGGATTGTAAGTTACTGCTACAGTAACAGTGTATCAAAAATTCAGAACTGGGGGGGAAGGGGGGGGCAAGACAGTTCTCCAAGATCACTGTATACCTAAAACCATCTCCACAAAGGGAAATTATCAAAAGGTCAGACATAAAAACCAGCAATTCATAAATACTAATTAGCATCTTGCCAGTGATTGCATGATAACATTTACTGATGCATAATTGAATAGCAAAAAATGAAAAAACAGAGTGCGTGGGTAGATTTAATAATTAATTCCTCCCACACTAATCAGTTTCTGACTATTTCTTCTAATAAGCACAATTATATACTCTTACTTGCTTTTTCTTTTCTTCTTCCTTTGTAAGTAACAAACTATCAGTCTGTCTTTCTAAAGCTAAAGGGGAGGGAGGACCATTGCAAATAACATAGTAAAAATAATTTTTAACAAGTCTGAATTTCTAAATGTTTTAATTGTACGTAAGTTTTTGCTTCATTACTTGATACTACTAGGATTCTTTTGTTTATAAAACTATAGTAGTTTTAAGTTATCCTATTAGAACTGGCTCATCTTCCTTCAAACATTCTTCTTAAATCGCACACTTGTAATCCAGTGCATTTATTTATGTCTGTCAGTATACACATATGTTAATAGCCATCATCCACTACCCCAACAGCTGGGTTGTGGTTAAGGACAGCTCTTCTCCACTTTCACAGGTCTGAGCAGACAAAAGAGAGTATGTTATTCAACAGTTACAGGGTTAGTTATGTCAGGGTGTAACTATCTGGATTAAAGCACTGATTTGCAAGCAGTCACAGGCGAGCTCATATACCCTTTTACTGTACAAGGGATAAACAAGATGAAAAGCACAAGAAGAACTGCCAGAAACATGGCTGAATACAATGCTTAAAATCACACATAGGTCTAGTGACTAGGTGTATAATGAGCACAAAATATCACAGTAACTATTAGCTGGAGGGGAAGCGTCAAGCTATTAAGTCAAATAAGATTTTTGTTTGTTTGGGGTTTGGGTTTTTTTGGGGGGGTGGTTTTGGGGTTTTTTGTTTGTTTGTTTTGTGGGGGTTTTTTTGGTTTTGTTCTGTTTTTGATTTTTTTGTTTGGGTTTTTTTGGCTTTTTTTTTGTTTGGGGGGGGGTTTTGTTTTGTTTTTTAACTTCATCCAAACTTTATCTTTTCACAATATTTTGTTAGACAGTACATTCTGCAGTCCAATGGTGGAACAGTGTCAATAGAAAAACCACAACAGCAAGGCACACAATGCTCTAGAAGCCATACGGAAACAAAATTGCTGCAACATTTGTCAGAACACAAAAAATATCCAAGATTCTGATACAGCCCACCCAGCAGGTGCATTTCATCCATAGGAAAGAAAGGCTGACATTTTCTATCATAAATATATAGGAAAAACAAAACAAACCTAACCCAAACCCCACTCCCCAAGCTTCTAAACGCTTTCAAGATCTCAGGAATAACGTTCCCCATTTAACACTATCCACCAACCACCACCACACAACACATAGACACCCTTCCAAATATCATTGCTTCCCATACTTCAGAAAACACCCAAAGAAAAGTGGCAGGGGTGAGAGGAGCAGCACTTGAATCACAAAGCTTAGTAGTGTTCTAGACATCCAAACCCTACAGTCATGTGTCTTTAATTGACATGAAGTAAAACCTGCAAAAGCACAGGGCTGAACAAAACCCATTGCACGAGTTGCACGTTTCCCAGCGAGCACCAACCAGCTATCTTAATGTTACTCCAGAATGTTTGGCACTAAAATTTTCTGCTCCTCATTGCAGGAAACAGAAGCACAAAACACAGGCATGACCCGTTCAAGAGCAACTAAAAGCCCAAGATATCAAATTTCTGAGGTGTCCATTCACCATACCCATAATCATCTCTGCAGGCCTCCAGAAAGATACTACTAGTGGTTCTGGCTTGTCTCTCACATCTTAGAGGCAAGATTTGGCATGAGTTAAGTAAGTAAAGGGACTACAGAGCCCTCTGGCAGAAAACACACAGGAATGGAAACCCTTCAAAAACCACTTTGTTTCTTCTGGGTTTGGATAAGGAAGATGTTGGCCGCAAGGGAAAACCGATATGCAGAACCTCTCTCCCACAGTAAAATAATACATGTACTAGTAGGCAGAACCACATCAAGCTGTTTGTCTATCCGGTCATACCCTGCAAACTTATTCTCAGGAACCTGGCTAAAATCCAACAGAAAGGAAAAAAAAAAGAAATTGTTGTGTTTAAAAAAGCACCCTATTATAATAAAATCTCTCTTGCCTTACTTACAACACTCAAATATAGTGATGCTGCATTCCATATGTGCTACACAATTGGTAAAGTAACATCAGCCTAGCTGGTATTGAAGAACAAGTCGTAATAGAGTTGTCTGGTTTTGGTCTGGGGGTTTTTGGGGGCTTGTTTTTGGTGGTTTGTTTGTTTGTTTTTAAATCATATCATGCATCTGCCTTCCAGAAATTGTATTCCACAGAGAGCGCCATATTTTGCATAATACATTTTTTACCTTGCATTTCACCTTCATGACATGCGACATTAATACATCATTAAAGTGACAGCTCTTTCCAATGATGTATTAGTTTAACAGTTCACATCAGATTGTCCTAGAAAATATGATCCTAAATAGATTAAACACCAGTAAGGTACTCTGGCCAAGAAGGACTATCAAGATTGGTTCAACTAACAGGCAGGATAGAATAGGATCTAGAAACCAAAAAACTGTCACAGCTTCTAAATATTTGGAACTAGATAGCTTATACATAGCAGGGGGGTGAAACTGCAGGTGCATCTCTGAAGCAGTATTTTAACACAGAGTCAAATGTCTTTCACCTCTCCTATTTTCCTCTTCCTGCTAACACTTGGCTACCAAGTTGGAAGGGTCTGGGATTTTGGGGTTTTTTGGTGTTGTTGGGGTGGGGGGGGGGGAAGCGCCTGCCTTCTTATTTGCAGAACCACTAGCAGGCTTTGCAAAATGCTCTAAGTACAGTTTTTATGGCCAACCATGCCCACAGTCAGAGGAATGCTGTTACCCCTCCAGTCCCTGAAAGGGAACACAAAGGCTTGTGCTCAGGACGAAGAGCTGAGAAATAAGTATCGCTGAGACCGAGTGTGGCAGCATGATATAAAGTACAGCTATGGGAATAATGAAGATATAGTCAGTAAGGTAGATTACAAGTCAGTCAGGTAAGGTGTTGAAAGAGAGCAACTTCACACATTTAGGGCACTGTTAGCACAAGCTATAGCAAACAGTAGCACAGCCTCCTGGATATTTCCTAAATCCTTTCAAACCATGATAATTTATTGGGAGGTCTTTTTACAGAGCTCAAAGTTGAAAAGTACTTACATTTTAATTCCTACCCTGTATCAGATTTCATCACTTGTTTGACAGAGCTGCTAAGAAAACAGAAAATAAAAACATGTCAAATTCATCTGTTAGAGTAGTAAAAGAAATGAACTCAAGTCAGTGTAATTACTTCAAGTGCTCTCATTCACTCTTCTGGCAGAATCAAGACTTTTCTTTGCAATCGACTTCTATTATACTGGGTTTCTTCAGTAAGCTAATAAAGGTTCTGAGCATTTAGGAAAGGGAGAAGGGAAAAATCAACATTACAATATAAATTGTTTGCTTTGCTCAGCTCATCAGTCTGGAAGGAATGACTTTTACACCAGATTATTCCATATTGTTTGTAACAAGCCTTAAGTTCAGCAGTACCAAGTCACCCAACAGTCATCTTAAACAGTACAGGCACCTTTTTTTCCAGAATATATTCTCAAGCACTGAAACTCAGTTTACCTAATAAAGCAGAAAAAGACTATGAACCACAGTCTCCCATATCCTTGGTGTGTGCTTTAATCACTATTTTATAAAAAAAGAAAATGATCTCTAAAATGAAAACATCACCTTCCATTCCCGCTTTATTTTGGGGAGAGAAAAAAAAAAATGGCCACTGTCGAGTTCGTGAATAAAAGGCTATCAGTACCTACCCACTGTTCCAGGCTACGACTGCCAGGGCAGGGAGGTACCTGCCTGCCATCCTTAGTCAGGTGTCAGAGCACCAAAAAGCAATATTAAAAACAGCCCATCTTTTAAGGAAGGTTTTAGGTTTCCCTTCTAAGATGTCAGACTCTTAGTCTAAGGAACAAACTCAAGTTTTTGCACAATGAAATTCTTTAGATTTCATTTCATTATGGTTCTTCAAACCCTGTGGCGTATTTTTCTACTCCTAAACCAAGTATGGGAGGAAAAATTAAAAAAAAAAGGAAAAGAAAAACGTACTGCTGAACAATTTCCCTTTCATTCTTGTTACGAATATTTCTGAGGTTCCCTTCTTGATCTTTTAAGGAATAACAATTGTTTAATTTACAAGTTACATGACTGCAGATTTGCTGGAAGTTTAAGACTACTTTTGTTTTCTTTTTAACATAAGATAAATAAATTGATTCTATTGATTCTACATTTTCTTGCATCTCAAAAGTACCAGGTAATGAATAACCTGTTCATTTGCAAGTAGGAGGAGAAATGACCTTCTAAATACCATTATATTAGCATAATGATTATTATGCAAACTTGAAGTTCCTCTACTGGACAGAATAAAGTATTAAGAAAATAGTCTCTGAGGAAGAATTCCTTTCTCTGTCAGCAACTTCAAAGTGTCTTTTTTTTACTTTTAATTGCCTCACAGTGATTACCTTGCATACATTGATCAAAGAGTTACTAGAAATATTCTTCAACATTAAGCAACACAATGATGACAAACCACCCGTTCATCCTTAATGCAGGGCAGAGGAAACAACAGTTCCTCCCACTGCAGTGAAATCACTGGGGGGGGGGGAAGAATTTTGCATCATGGACTTCTGAGATGAAGGCAGATTACATACATCCATGACATGGCACATTGCGTCTAGAGAATGGCTCTACAGTTGTCATGCTACAGTTGCAGAGGCCCTTTTAGCCAGCATCTCCCAGGCAAGACACATGTCTCACTATGAACGAGATGCTCTCTGGGTCAATGCAGAGGTCTTAGGTCTCACCTAACACAGTCTTCAGCAGGGTGGCAAAGCAGAGATGTGCTGTCAGAGAAGAATGAGCAAGCAACTCCTATCTTCTTTCCTAATCCCAGCTGAAGTCACTTGTTTGATATAACATCACATATTAGCTACTTAATTGCTTATTTCCTCCATGGCATTAAACTATTAATACTGCAAGCTTGCTGGCTTTGGTAAATGTACTGCAGTGCAGTGTTTTGTTTTGGGTTTTTTTTCCCCCCCTCTCTTCCCTAGAAGCTATGCATTATTTCAGCACATGTGAATCCCATCAAACTACTACTTTCACAAGAAACAGTTTAGGAGACTACGTAAGCCTATGGAAACCTCCCCAGAATTAGTTTGCAACCTCTATTCAGCTAGAGGAAAAAAGCCAAATATGACAGAACAAGACCTAGCTGAGTGACACTGAAATGGGTCACAGTACCATCAGTCATTCCAAGGTCCTCAGTACACCCTAACTAAAGATAAGATACACAATTTACACTCAAACCACCTGCAGCAGACTCACTGCTACTGAGCCGTGATTATTATTTAAAAAGTTTGGCAGGAACAGAAGTGGAGGAGGTCAGAGCACAGAGATGTTCAACCAAGCACGTGAGGGGGAACAGTAATAGTCATTAATATTTCACTCTTCCGTAAAGAAATATCACATTGGTAATTCACAAAACAGTTTGAGGTCTTTGGTAGAAGAAATACACCTATGAAGAATTCTGCTAAAGTGAGAAAGCAATATTGGAAAGTTTGTTTCACCATTTTTATGTGGTAGCTAAAAATAAGTTAGAGAATTATATTTTGATGTCTATATCACAATAAAAACAATTAAGATTTACAGAATGGAAGAAACAGATGGTTGCTGTTTGAGTTTTATTGAAGCTTCTGTAATTTCTACAAATAGGCTAGCAGCTTATCTCAAAAATTCTCTCTGATTCCCTGGAAACACATTATCGTGTAACCCTGAACTTCTTTAATCTTGCACTGTTATTTGAAAGGAAATAAAGTACCAAAATACTCAGGTTTAAGCAGCTTGAATTTTGCATGGTTTGCTACATAAACGTTAGCAGAATTTGACTTAAAAATCAGAGCTCCGTTGTCCCAAACACATAACTTGTTCAAGGCAGAAGACTTCTCAAACGTTTCATAGCCCCTATAAATCTTTCTTTTGGCCTGCATGAAAGATGATACTAGTGAATGTGGCAGACACAAGCAAAAGAACATATATAATGCTGCCAGTGATTAAGCAAAGTGTTTTCAAACTAGAACGGATGAGGGGGCCTATTTAATATAGGGACTGCTTTCTGACAGTCTTAATTTACACATCAAAAGAGAAATACACTCTCAAATTTTGTCACCGTAATGGTTTTGCTATTACATTAACTAGCAATTACTACAGAATGCAATGCAAGCTGACTAGGCTTTAAGTGCCAAGTCCCAATTTCTAAACCTCCTTAGGCTGTTATTTCAGCGTCTTCCATACTCTGAAGGGATAAAATTACAAAGGTTACAGATTAATAATGGCTAAAAATGCCTACAAACGCTGTTTTCTAGCCTCTATGCAAGGAAGAGGTTACAGATTAATAATGGCTAAAAATGCTACAAACACTGTTTTCTAGCCTCTATGCAAGGAAACATTAAAATATCAGCTGTGATTTACCTTTTCCTCTGTTCTACCCACTATTCAAGATGTAAAGCACAGGGGTGGAAGCTGGTAGGCATGTTCTCTTCCTCTCCTCCTCCTATGAAAGTGCTAGGCTACCCTGGGACAGCTAATTTTTGCATTTGAGCAGCTTCACAATAGCACATTGCATTGGATCAGTGCCTTTGGTTGGGGGAAATACAGCCACACAACATATCTTCTGTACACTCGGCAAACCTGAGAAATAGCAATCCCTCCAAAGAGCCCCTGTAATTCCAAATTTGCAAACCTCTCATCTATAGGGCAGGAAACAGAAAGGAGAAGTTTCTGCTTGCTCTTTCTCATCTGGGAGGTTGCTGATATTACTGCAGAGTTTGAGAATATTGAGTGTCCCTTCTTTAAAATGAGAAGTTTACTATTTCCCTCAGTGGTTTATTATAAGGCTTTATACGTAAAAACTGCAAGGTCTTTAGACAGTCAACCCTATATGTGATATTCACTTCTGTAAGTAACTAAGAATGTTGTCTTTTATGAGCTACTGCAGTAGTTTTCTTTGAACTATAAATACAGGATTTATTAGGAAGAGAGGAGAGCTGCAAAAATGCTGCAAATCTCTACTTCCTAGGAAACAAAGTTGTTGTTACTTCTCTTATGAGGGGGATACATCTGCTCTCATTTCTGGCTGCAGAGAAGCAGTGTCAGGGATATCTTTCCCAAATTATTTCAAGTCAATTTGTATAATCCTACAACCAAAGTTGTGAAGACCAAGACTTCTGCAAAGAAAGCAGAACAGAAGAATTACCTGCATCTTGTCTCCACCTGCACTTCCATAGGACCTAAACCAAAGCAAAGCATGTTCTTACCCAGCACACCCACTGTACAGTGGCCTCTTCAGAGTCAGTCACTCTTTTACATGTGTGCCTGTAGTAGCAGGCAGCATTTTTTTGTCATAAAAAAAATTACAAAAGGGGGTTCAGGTGTTTGCTCTTGGAATTTGTTCTTTTTCCCCTCCTCCCTGTTCTTTTAACTCTCTGCAGTGTCTGGAACTGGGAAATCAGCAGGAACAGAGAAGTAACTCAAAACCCTGCACACATCAGGATCCAGACTGATGAAGCTAGATGAACTGAGGAAAGCCACTAAAGAACACAAAACCAAAAACCCCACAAAAACAACCCCACCACTCAGCCAAGAGGGCTTCTAGGTTTCCACTCATCTGTATCAAGATATTTCCAAATACGAATTTTTTGTGGCAAGAGATGATGCATTTTCCCTGTTTCTTTATTCCAGTTTTGCCTTTCACAGTTAAGAGGTATTGCTCACCCAAAACCAGTATTTATTTTGCCTGCATTCCACAGTAGCCACAATTATGAACTGGCCAACTGCAAATATTCAGCTTTGACTTGCTGACTGTTTCATGCAAAGGTTCAATACTGTTCTGGCACAGCTGGATTCTCCTTTATATACTTTGATTTGTTCTTCTGTGCCCTGTTCAGCTCTCCCACTGAATGCCTCCAGAGCACTTAATTAATACATTGCTAGACAGACCCTCACCTGATACGAGTCAGAGTTCAATTGTAATTTGCTTTAACAGAATTATGTCTATTTACGGAAATAAATAGATCATTTCTCTGTTAAGGAATGCATTAAGCACTTGGGCATGGCTTTCACTGCAATAACATTTGATATCAGATGTCTCTCCTTGCAATCACCACGTTTTCTTTTCTATGGTTGTTCTTTTTAAATGTGAAGCCAGTGTCACCTGCTAAGGTACATGAGGCAAATACTTCAGTACAGTGACAGAAACATCCTAAAATAGAGACAGGCACTTAGAGTTATGCAGGCTGGTCACTCAGCTCCATAATTAATCCCTCAAACAAAATTTCAAAGGGCTGACATCGACTTTTAGTGAACACATTTTCCAGGCTACTTTATGAAATAAAGTTGGCTTGTAATAAGTTTGAAACAGAAAAGAGTAAAACAGTCAGATAATACAGAGTCTGAAGGACTTCATGCACTTTATGTTTATTGTAGTAATTTATGATTCTTAACCAATATAACTTTGTATTTAGTAGAATTTCTTTCAGTTACAATGCAGTTCCCACTCAACAACAACAAAAAAAAAACCAAAACCGAAAAAAAACCAAACCAAAACCACCCCACCCCCCTTAGGTTCCTTCGGCTGATATTGCTTCCCATCATTAGAAACATTTTCCCACTCACCTCACAGAAATACCTTAATTCATCATCATCATTAAAGACCAGATCTAGAGCCACTAGGAATACTGAGGCTGGTAAACTGGCACTGGATGAAGACCCCTGGGTTTTGCAGTAGTTACTATCAAGCAGGGCTGTGGGCACTGAGCACTCGCAAACGGTCCTTAACTGTTCCTTAGTGCTGCTTCAATGTCCCTGCGATTTCCTTCCCGCACTTCTCATTGCCACTTAGTATTCAAATACACTGTGCAGAAAATATGACCTGTAAGTAGGTACAAGTTTAAGCAATTCGAAATATAGGTAATATGGTTTTGCATCTAGAATAGGATTCTGAAAAGAAAATAAATATAGCAAATAAACGTGTTACATATACAGACATCTGTGGGCCCATGTTAAATCCCTCTGCACAAGGAAGTTTTACTCTTCCTTTTTGAAAATCCCTGACAAAAGAAACTTTTCTATTCACTTTCTGTAAAACATGGATTCAGCTGTTATTTCTAGAAAAAGATAACAGACATTTCTCTCACTCTTGATCCTCAACACTAGGAATTCATCAGCTGGTTATGCAAAGTACACACATGCAAACAGATGTTTTTTCCCCTATTCTCAAAGCTTTCTGCAGTGTAATTTTTCTCCTCCTCAGCATCAATATGAGCAACATCATATGACATTATTTACCTCAATATATGGCTTCAAGAGTATGTTTATAAGACAGTAAGACCGGAAGATCCCTCCGAAGAAGAGAACTAACTGTCCCCCTTGCTATAAATAACTTTGGGTTGGGTGGGGTTTTTTTGTTTGTTTTGGGTTTTTTTAGTTATTTGTTGACTGCATTACTTTTTTTTCCCCCAATTTCCAGGGAAAGAAAGAAAGAAAGAAGTTTTCAGAAAGGGTTAATTGTTCCTTTAAATTGACTTTAAAAGACTTGTAGGAAGACAAGAGAATATTTCCCTTGATTTTTTGCTATTAAAAAAAGTGACTTCCACTAAAAGGGGATGATGTACTCATAAAAGGAGCTAGTAAGCTTTTGGATTTTCCACTTAGTGGATACAGATATATATTTAAAAATGACACTAAGAAAGATGGCAAAAGTTGAACATTTGACTAGGAGATCAAATTATTTATTTTCATTATCTTTCTCCTTCCCCTTTAATCCTAGAAAAGGAATCTGTTTAACCTAATGAGGCTTTTCAGCTGGGCCTTAATTTTCTTGAATTATTCAGTTCCTGTAAATAAAAATTCCAGACTTAACACCTATACAGTCCACAAAATATGGAGCAGGAGATAAGAGTTCATTATTTCATTTTACACCAGCTGAAAGTTTCTTCTACTCTTCCTTTAGTGTTTCCATGCCACCAGGATCTGATATTCAAAGAGCAAACCGGCTGCCAAATTTAGTAAAAAGAACAATAAAAAACTCAACACCTTACCAAAGTAAAGCTATATATATGAGCAGCTCTCACTAAAGCCACTCAGAGGTGCAAAGCACTTGTGGGTTAGTGGTCCTCATCATAGCAGTGCCTCAGGGTACCACTGCGCTGAGCCTGCTGTGCGGTCAGACAATCATTTCGTGCCTGACTTGTTGGCCAGGACTGGATCCACAACTACAAAACACCAACCAAGTAACTATTCAATCTGATGGTGCTGAAGGTCTTTCTGAGGCTTTGGGTAAAAAAAAAAAAAAATGCAACAGCAAAGACAAGGACAGGAATATCTTAATTCTAAACCAGACAATCATGTTGTGAACACTGGAGGTAGTAAGTACTTTATGAAATACAGCTGCGTGGTATCTGCAAGCACAGATCTAGCAGACTAGATTTAGGAATTCAGTCATCTGCACTTATTCACTTCATAAGCTGTAGATTCCCATATTTATCATTTTATTGTGCTTTAATTCACTTATGCTTTAATAAGTGAAAAGGGTTTTGGGGGTTGGCAGTGGGGGGAATAGGTTGCAGTTATGGTTTTAAATAATTTATTTTTCAGTTAAATCCAAGCTATTTTAATGATTTATTAAACATTCTGCAGCAGTTGTATTAAACAAAGTCCAGGAGAAATTAATGATTAGGCGATAATAGCTAGAGATCCTATCACTGTTACTCAGCTAAATTGATTTTCTCAGAATAGCTAAACAAAAAAATAAAGCTACATGGCAATTTGTGAAGTTTCATTGCTAAGCACACTACGTACTGTAAATAACTGCTAAATCCTAAAGGAAGAAACAGAATGGAAATTTTTTTCCCCCCAATTTTTCAAAACGCAGAACAAATATTTTTGTTTTTATTAAAGTCTTCTACAGGAGACTGCTCTCCTTTTTAGGGTAATTTGTATTTTTTTTAGTTGAAATTCTTTTTTTAAAAAAGAAAGTGTTAAGCCTCTCTGCTCCAGCTAACATGAAATTCAGTATTTATTAGTATGGAACTTTCATTTTCTTTTCATTGTCTTATCCTTAGTGCATCCCTCTGCACCTACAGCTAACCAGGCTTTCTAAGAATGTCTTAAAGTTATTCCCTTCTCCAATAAACTTCACCTTACAGAATGTTCTTCATAAATTTCTCTCCCTGTGAAGACAAGCAATATAACAACATTGGGGTTTTAAAAAAAGCAGGGTTGGTGCAAGTCTACAAGTGACTGCTGAGGGCAGCTAAATTTAAGCAGTAGCAAAGCCTGGCATTGATACCCCTGCAGTGAACCCAGCTGAGCAAGTTGATACCATCTCCAGCTGCTCACTCAAGGCTTCTCCTAAAAGTTGCTCTCCCTGTAGCTGGGACAGAGGAACAGAACGGATGCCTCAGTCACACCAGTTTGCAGCTTGGGCTTTTAGGCTATCTCCCCACACTTCAAGCCTGCCCATGGTCATTCCCTTGTGCTTCCCCTTGGACAGAGGTAGAATGGGGGAGCAGCTAGTAAAGGCTGCCCGGTCCCCCCTTGAATGCTGCTGCCCCCCCTTTCTACAGGCGCCACTCTTTCTTCCCAGTAGCAATGTACCTAAGTTGGTTAACATTGGTCTTGATGGCACAATCGTCTGAGAGCTGCGTGTTGTACCCAGAGACCTAGAACTGTGACGTTGTTTTCTAACTCTTCCCACTACAATATTACAAATGTAATCCAGTCAACCTTAAGACAACTATTACGTCATTTATAGTCCAGTAACAGCAATGCGATGTCATCACCTACTTTTCTTTGAAACATCCTTGGAGAAGCATCCCAATTCTAAACAAGTTTGCTCTGCTACATCTGCACCAGAAACCTAAACTAATCTGGGGAAGTTACACCTCTTAGAAACCAGAAGAGTCTGAAAACTCTCCGATTTAAGCAAAAAAAAAAAAAAGTATGTTCATTTACCAGGCTGAGCATCAAGTCAGAGGTTGCCCCCTGAATAATTACTGTCATAAGAACTTCTTAACTCTCAATTAAAAAGAAATCTTACAGAAGAGATTCGCCAGCTGCAGAAGAATAATACTTAGAGAGAAAGAAGCATGAAAAAAAAAAAAAAAAGACTGAAAAGACTGTCCCTTATGCTTTCTTCACAAAGAAGATGTGGCCACTGATAACTTGCTTAGTTCAACAGACTATGGAAATGACTTTTTTTTTTAATGGAAGATTTCATTTTGGAAAACAAACTTGTCAAATTTATTATAGCCTATTTATTATAGATATTCAAGACTTTAAACTTTTCAAATTCCATCTGCATTAAATTAGCAGACAAGCAATTTGCTAAACCTTCACATAGCTCCTGCATCTTAGCACAAGTAGTGCCATTCAAACTCAGGCACGTGTCCAAGATCCAGTATGCATCCACGCAGACCTGGTAAATGATAAATACAGACTAGTCAAATACTAGTACAGTACTTGAAATGTCTCACAGAAAGTCAAGTAATAAATCATGTTAAGAAAATAATTCTCATACCAACTGTGTCTAAGTGCAATCAACACGTATCATCAGAAATGCTGAGCACAAAAGGATAAGGCAGATCTGAACTTCTAGCGTAGCCTGCCCAAACGCGGCACAGGTTATTGGGCTGCACGCTCTGGACCAGCACACTAGTGGAACATCTATTGTGTCTAATGATTCTGTTTGGCCTTGCAGTCATTCAGAACATCTCCAAAGCAAACTATTGTGATAAAAATCTAGCCATGCCCTCTGGGGAAGTTAGCTCTGTGCTATAATCTGTAAAGTAATGAGCAACAAAAACTGAGCAAAGTCAACAGGAGACGAAGGCCACCTTACCAAGGCAGACAATACCATGTATTCTCAGGACATAATAGAATTTTTACAGCAATGCTTCCAAAAAAAAAAGTTTCTGCCTGGAGACTTGTCTATGAAAAGTGTTCTTTTATCTGCACAGATTTGGTTACAACCATCTTGGCCAGGCAAACAGTTCAAGTGCTAAGATGGTATGTGCAGGAAATAGATCTCTCTTGAGATCTCTCAGTGCAACTATTCCACTGGAAGAGGCTAAACAGTCTAAATTAGATTTCAGATGAAAACAGCTGTGACTCAGGGTTATTAAGCAAGGTAAACAATAACAGTAGAAATATTTATTAGGGCTGCTGGAAAGGGACCCTACAAGATCCATTTAGAAATTGCATCACATGGTCCATTTTTAAATTTTGCAAAAGCCTCATTTGCAACTCTTAAACCAGATGTTCTACGCGTATGAACCAGTTTTCTTGATGTTTCCCCCTGTATACTGTTTTAGTAACTAATCTAGTTTTCACCTCTTTTCATAATGAGACTAAAGACTACATCCAGACAAAACGTACTTGTTTTATTACCATCAAACTTCCATTCTAGGCAAAGTCAAAGTGTACACTCTTGAACCTCTCCTTCATCCATTGAATCAGCCTATTCAATGCCCAAAATCCTTACCTGCCTCAGCATACCTGTGTATCCCACCTATATCCATGGGGATGGTGCTGAAGCTCTTTGAGAAAGGTGCTTGGAATGAGTTATACCTCTGTCATTAACTACAGAACAATATTTCATTATATAGTAAGTTGATGAACACATTCTTCAACAGTGGTGATAGAACAGTACAGAAGAGGATCACTAAGACGACCTTAAAAACTGTGATTCCCATGTAAGAGGAGTCCACCTCAGACACTTTTAGGGAGGGCAGAAAACTTCACATATCTCCCAATATTTTATCCAGGATAAACTGGATTGAGAATAGCTGAGGACCTAATACTTTCTGATACAGCTCAAGTCTGTAGCCCTGAGTTTTATTTTATTTACTTTGGCTTTCATTAGAGTAACTGCTCTATAATCAAATTATCTAAACTTTTGTAAGTAAGGTCATAATCAGGTCTTATTAAACACTATTATTAAATAAGAAAAACTATAACAGTCTGAAGAGAGGAAATCTGGTCTGTGTAGAGTTTTAAAGTTGCATTCTGTAAAACTTAGTGTTCTGAATGCACTCACATATTGGATTGATGGCAACACACACCCTATCCTTCTTCAAATACATTTTGCATAGAATTCACTCTAATTACCAAGTGGGTGATTTGATAGAAGTACTATACAATTTAAGAGTAATCCAAACTGTAAAATAATTCTTAATATTTATGTAATCATCTTTTAATGTTCATACTGCATAATATATTACCTCATATACAGCTTTAAACACCATGAAATTTTCTTTGTCCTATACACTGGAACTTTAGTTACTGCATGTAGCATTATTTTCTCTGGACCTTAGTCTTGGCCATTTAAAACCCTTCACATTTTGAATCCTAGAAAAATATGACGCACAAAGTAGCATTACTAGGAGGAAGGGGATAGGGGGAATAAAGCCTACATCTCAAGTACTCCTATTCAGAAAATTGGACTCGAACATGACCTGTTCTCATAACTGGCCGGTTAAATGTATCCTTCTGTAGCAATTTGTTCTGGAGATAGGAAAGTGGAAAATCAATTATAGTTAGCTGTGGAGTTGGGAAGAGGAAGTAATTCAAACTCACTTGATTGGATTGCACAGTTTTTGTTTTTGTTTTTTTTTTTTTTGAAGAAAAATGAGGTCGTTGCCTAGAGTAAGTATTCTTCTTTTATGTAGAAACAGTCTTAGGATAGACACAAATATTTTAGGTCTCCTCCCTGAAGATATACATGTATGACACAGTACAGACATCTCCTTGGAACAAACGCATGCTTATAGCTGTAGATAATCCTTACTCTCCCTGACTACCTTTAAGCTATTCATCATATCAAGCAATGGAGCATTGTCATACTTGAGATATCAATTTTTTGTAGATTAAGTATATCTTCTCTACATATACTACTTTAGGCATTCAATAAAATCTGACTATTTTCAAGGTTAAACAAAGTCATTTATATTCAGGGTCTCTCCATAAATATTATATTTAAACAGGGACACCTACATTATATCGATAGCACTAACTTTGACTATGGTAGATTTATAAATCTTCTCTCCCCTGTTCTTTGGGGAGTTGTAGGGAGACATCTTTGGTTACAGTATAATAGCCCTCTGACAAAGTTTTTTGGTGTGTCCTTTTTTCCCCCCTCCTTTTCTCCAGTTAAAACCTAAAGATAAGCAGATGAATAATCTAACATTATTCATGTCTGCTTGATACTTCCCATCTAGGTTGTATCTGTCTGCTTAGAACAAGATCAGAATTCTGGGGAAAAAAAAAAAAACTATTCCTGCAAAACATACCAGTAATTGTGCACTAAAAAGGTCACATTGCAATGCTGCAGGCTGCTTCTGTAAATAAGATTATTGCAGATGTATGCATGATTAATTTGCCATTTTACAGAATTTTTTTGAGCTGAAATATTAAAAGTGTCACACAACTTTGAGAAAATAAAGTGGTTATCACTTCACTGAATTATAGACAGATTTTAACAAACACACAAGTGACATAAGAATTATTGAAATAATTGCTAATAAACTTCTATGATCAGAAATTATTCCTATAGCTTCCCATCAAAGGAAGAATGCACCACGATGACAGTCAAATTAGCCAAAGATCATCTCATATCAAATGCATGTAAGGAGCAATTGTCTCATAAATCTCACAATAGCAGTGTTACATTAAAAGTAATTATATAGCCATAATTTCGAGACACACATTCAGAAGAAATTTTTCTTTAGTCAGTATGTAAACAAAGAAGTTTCAATTATTTTATCTTTTTCTTTGAAAAAGTGTATTGCTGCATGAAGTGCAAGACACCATGCCATCACTGTATGAACAACCCTGTAACCTATGCCACTCTGACTTGTGTTCCTCCAGGCAATATTGAGAAGCTTCAGTCTGCTACAAGCTTTAAGCTAACGTACCAAATCCTGACACAAGCGAGACAAGGAAGCACACGGACAACTCGCCTAACAGCTTTACCATTTTCAGGTGGGGCCACCACAGGATTAGCTGGGGGAAGTGGTAGGAAAATGGAACGGATGAAGGGACACATTCAATCCTACAGGTATGACCTCTAGGGAAGCCCATGATTGTCATCTTCCAGTCCAAGAGAATCCACTCAATAGTGAACATCAAGCTTCAGATCAGATCCCACTACTATCTATGAAATTAAGATGTTAACAACTTTCCAGAAGGAGGAGGCGGGGGGGAATACAATTCTCAGGTCCAATATATTTTTATGAGCTCAAAAATATACACATTTCTGGAAGCCATATTACATACAACAGACCCCACCCTGCTTTCAAATAGTACCATATATTGCCTTGGAATACGCAACGTGCTGATGCTGTTCGCTGCATTTAAGCAAGTGGCACTGCACAATGGCCACCTGAACAGGGAGCAGATGCACACCGTTAATACTTCACGCTCTCATCTGCTTTTTACTTACATTATCACCACCTCTTGATCAAAAACCTTCTAGCTGAACAGTAAGACCAAAGCCCTTTACAAAGCAGATCTACACTTCTTAGCAGCTAGTGCTCCCCATTTTTATGCAAAAATAATGGGAGACCATTGGCATAATCTGTGCAGTCAATACAACTACCAGCTGCTACTGGAACTAACTCTGTTTAGAAGACTTTTGATTCAGAACACTTATAACTATAATCTCAAAGACTAGCATGGATCCAGTTCATAACCAGCCACAGTTTTCGTTTGCATTAGACTGAATTTTAAACTATCTTTTGTTTATGGCCTACCACTCTCTCCAGATTTCGCACAGTAATTGACAGAATTTGCTGTACAATTGACTAGGCATTTTTAGTTCTAGGTACTTTTTGCTATTCATATTTTGCAGAAGTTGATACCATAATGGAAATCTCCAACATCAAAGATAAAGCAGCTTTACATGGTGAAATTCTTGCAATTAAAAGAAAATTAGACACATCCATAACATTAGCTTTTGCTTAATAGTTAAGCATTCTGTTTTGTCCATGGCAGGAAGGCTCATCTAGATGCAAATGTTCCTCCAGAGAACCAGAATAATTATTTTTATGACTGTTTTTGTAATTAATGCATTACTAGTTGTGAGGGTTTTTTCTTTGGGTGTTGTTTTTTTTTTTTCCTTTCACTCAGATTAAGAGAAAAGCAGCACTGTAATCTTAATTGCTCATGAAAAAGGACACATCTACAAAAGATGTTTTTCTCTGTGGGTTGTGGGTGGTTTTGTTTTGTTTTTAAACCTGCACTGATGACTGACAAACATACCTTCACCTCAGTTCACATTTCAGTTTGTTATTGGCCTATGAAGCAATTCATGATCCTCAGCCCATCCCATTGCTTCCTAACATGTTACAGCTACAATATGTCAGATTTTGTCAGAATGTTGAAGTGACAGTTTTGATAGAAGGTCATTGCCTGTAGGAACACGGGTTGAGTTACATGGCTTTAAAATATGTTCACTGTGTAGTTTCTGTATTAGCTTGATACAAATATGCTGAGTGACCTACTTTGCTTATTTAATGAGATTGTGAAGAGAATGCCTTGCATTTCTGACAAGGATATTTTTTAGTGCCAAAACAGGAAAGAAAAAAGTGACAATTAAAAATGCGAAGGTTTATTTTAATTAGAGTAACACGGCATGCATTAAAAACAGACTACAGTTGGCATGGTTGGGTGCTGTAAAGCAGGCAGTGTATATAAGAGAGTCAAATAAGGCAATTAAATATTTGGGAAGTAAGATAAAAGTAAAGATAAGCATGAGTCTGTGGGCTCTTCTACTTTCAAAAACTTACACTATTCAAGCCATACAGATTCTGTACATTTTAGTCTCAAACTGTACATAGGAAGGGCTACAAAAATAACTGTAATTATTCCATTAGTTTCCTATAAAGACACTGAAATGCTTCAATTAGTAAGGGAAAACATTTCCAGGCAATAGCATTAAAAAAAAAAAAATTAGTATCAGTACTATTAGGTTCTTTGTCCTTTTCAATTAATGATATTACAAGTATTAGAGATTTACTTGGCACTTAAGTACAACTTAACTAAACTTCACAGGATAAGGACAAAAGCTACAGAGAGAAAAAACAAAATTGTAGACTTATTGCTGTTCTTCCCACAGCCACAGTGACCACGTAAGCCCTGTTGTACCTGTTTACATGCAAAAGAGATCAGATTTGTCCAAGCCATCCCAGAGGTGATGCACTATGGAAACCATTACTGCTTCACAGCTAGAGACTAGCTATAGATGGTTTCATAAACCACTTCCATTAGGTCTGATATGAGGATATTTGTTTTCACTCTTCAGTCCCAGCTTCAGAAGTTACCTAATTGCCATCAATTCTTAATAACGTCTGGGTTTCTGGGGACTGAGTTCACACAAAAAGGCTACAGACTGCTGCTGCAAGAACACTATATCCAGCGGTGGGGTAACACTGACGTATTCAAGCTCTCCCAACCATTTCATCACCCTGCAAAACCACACAGGACTCATCAACTGATTCACATTTCCAACAGAGTTCTTCCCTACACATGAAACATATACAGGACTGAGTTGCAAAATACGCCAATAAAAAAAGGCATGCTGAGTACCCCTCAATGTCTCCAATATCTGGATTTTAGCCGGGGGGGTGTTTGGGTTTGTTGTTTGTTTGTTTTTTTTTTTCTTAGAAGGAGTAGAAACTGTAATGAAGATCATCGCTTAAAGCAGACGACATCAAAATTCTAAGGAGAATTATAAATAGATGTTTTGTTGTTGTATCAAACCTTTATTATTATTAAAATAAAAAGCACTTGTCATCAGTGACTTTTTGCTTCAGGTTTTGCCATAACATGCATTGATTTTAAAGAAAAAATGCTGACTGTCAATTGTGTGAGAGGTCCTTTCATAATTCTGACATTCTTTGCAAATATCTAAAGAACTACAGTGAGAGGTGTAAGTTATCTAAGTGGAGCCACACGTAAAAGAGTAATAAGCCCTTTGGTAATGTCTGTTCAAGATGTTTACAAGCAGCATTCTGCCTTAGCACAGCATCGTACTTCCTAAACTTTACCCGCTAGTCCAAAATGTTGAGTCAGGCAGATCTGATTCATGTTATACCTTTTTCCTCAACACTCTCCAGCTGTGCTCAAAGGATGGGGCAAAGGCAGAATTTCTCATCCAGTCCCCAGTCCTGTGGCGATCATTCAGGGGAAGGGAGGAAGGAAGAAAGGAAGGGGCTTGCTACAAGGAGCAAGTTCAGGTAGTCCATGATGAAAAGTTCAAATTACCTCAAAGCCACTGGCGCATTCAACTTCACAGGATGTTTCACAAGAACTATTAAAATTAAATTGATGTGATGTAAGGAGACTCAGGCACATTAACATTTAGTCAAATTATGTCTTCAGCAAAAGTAAAACGAGGCAAAATTGCTTTTCATCAGGGGAAAAAAACATTTTAAAAAAAAAAATCAATTGGTACTTAAGATACAGTGTATCTTATCCATATTTGCCTGGTCTCTGGCTCAGGTAATGTTTTACCATTCTTAAATTTGCAAATTAAATCTAGATTCGTGACAATGAAAAGTTACCTCTGGAACAAAAGCTGTAATTAACTTTAATATTAACCTACGCAGAGAGGAAGAACAACTAATAGACCAGCTTCAATAATCACAACACTGTCATCTGTTCAACTAGTAGAAATTAAATCCTCACATATGAATCTAGGAAGTCTTTTTTCAACAGAAATTAGCACTTTATCTATTAGAATAAGTTCTGCCATTTTCATAAAATTTCACATTAAGAGATGGAATAACAGGTCCAACGCCCAAATATTTCACACTAGCTTCAAAAAGGACCAGAGGCTCAAACTGACTTAAACTTGAAATACAGCCCTATGTTTCTATTATTTTTATATTTTAATATTCTGTATGATGCCAAAACAGCTAAACCCACCACATTTTCACAATGAAAACTTCATATTACAGTTATTAGACTTGGCTAGCTGAACTTTTGCGTACAACCTAATCTTTCCACACTGAAGAGTTTAGAAAATACTAGCATACTTTACACAGTTATAATGAAAGTGCTCTGAAAAGACCACAGACCATGCATCTCAAGAACTGATAATAAGGTCATGGTTCAAGCATGATTTGTGACAGCATTTCCTAAGACTACTACAAATGCTCTGGAAGATAGCAGCAAATAAAAATCATGTGATCTCTACCTTAAACCATAATAGACCAGACAGTCTTTAAAATTTGCAAAAGTCCATAGCATCAGAAAGACTGACTGGATTGCAAGTTGTAACCTTATTTTGCAAACTAAAAACTCACTGATTGTCAATAGACCTTTTGGACACTTCGGAGTATTCTGCCGCTCCTAGATCTTATGTTGATATATCACAGCGTATCAACATAAAAATAGTATTGTTCGAGCACAGTACCAGTTGATATTACCAGGAATTGGAGAACCTTCACTGCTGTAAAGAAAAACATCTGAGATAGTGCAACTTATGTGGAGAACTGTAGAGGACTACCTACGGAGCTAAACAGCTATGTCAGCCATTTAGGCAATGCAAAATCTAGTAAAAATACAGTTTCTTTAACTATATAAAATATTTGTTACTTCCAGAACTAGTATAAAGAGAATAATAATTTTAACATGAATGTAAAACAGCCACCGATCACCATTTCAGACCTAAGTTCTTGGCTTTCCCCTTTACGGTATCACCTCAGCTTACATTTCTGGAACAGATGATACAAATTGGTCTTTTCTTATGAGGGCCTCCCACTCACTTCTTGTCATTGTCTGATAGCAATCATAGGAAAAAAATCTGAATTAAGCTTTTATTGGCAGAGAAGGTTGCTTTATTGAGAGACCAAGACCACTCATCAGACCAAATACCACATCAAAGAAATTGCTTCTAGCTTAAGTTTGCCATTTTTGCATTTATAAGCAGGAAAATGACTGTAATTCACAGTAAGTTGTGTATCAGGTTGACATTTCAACGGTGTCATTTTCAGCTTTCCCCATCTGACAAGATACCGTATTTTAAAATTTCTCAAAACCTATATCAAACACAAAACGTTTCACTAAAAGTTCCTGATTTTAATGATATCTTGAAGAGACCTAGGGCAGAGCTCCAGTTAAAACTGCCTGACAGGAAGGCTTCAAAACCCACTGGGTTTGCTGCCAACTTGCCTGCCTGCCCAGCAGCCAGCTTCAGCGGCTTCTGCAGAGCCTGGGCTGTCTCGGCTCTCTGCTTTTCAGCAGTCATCAGCAACATGATGAGAAGCACAGGGCTTGGACTACCTTTTAGCAGCAAACCTCACGTCCTGAGCTCTGTTGCAGACCAAAGACTTTCTGGCTCCGACTTTGTGCCAGCCTGAAAACACTGGCTCCTAAGCTCCATCACCCGTCCTACTACTTGTCAGACACCATCCCAAGCCAAAATGATTTCAAAGTGCTCAACTCTAATTCCAGACCAGAGAGAAACCAGATTTTGACACACTGAAATTCTCTATGAAATGGAATTAGATTTCTCCACCCATGTCTAACAGAATGGCACACAACTTTTTCTATCTTTATGGAAGTAAATAAGAACAATGAACCAGGATTCTTAACTGGACTCTGTCTCTAGCAGGGATTCAAGGCTCCAGAGCAATAGCACCTTATTGGGGTGTTGTAAGAAGTGATTAATAGTGGTCACAGAGATAAGACAAAAAGGAATGAATTTTTCCTGAATTTCTTGTGGTCTAGCCAATAGCCAAAAGCTAGACAGGGCAACAACCTAGTCAAATGATAACAAGTTCCTTTCTCCCCATCCCGTTGAGCCCATTCCCTGTTAACTCCCTAGATCTCACAGAGAAGTTGATGCAGGACACCTACGCTGTCAGATTCACAAGGCTGACTTAAATCTTGCCTGCAAGTACTAGCAGGGTACAAGCATTTTGTGTAAAAAAAAAAAAGCATATCCAGTGCCACCAATTAACAGGTTTAAATGTAATTACACTCAGTATAATAAATGCATTTGAGTCTGGAAAGATCTAGCTTTCCTGTTCTAAATAGAAATGAATAAGATATCACAACACAAAACCACATCTTGAATTATAGACATTAGTAGCAATACTAATTAGCTGAGAATGAAAATTAATCGAATACAGCATTGTTCAAATCCATTTATCTAACTTGATCAAGGTATCATTAACTAATTAAGTAGCAAGGCTATAATGTACAGCTTATTAAACCACAAGGTCATACAAAGGCCATACTATCAGTCTCCTTGCAACAGAAAACATGGTTAAGGAAGGCTATCTTTAGAAGGGTTTAAATAAAAGTCGTGTAAGTGCACATTTACCAAATGCTTTCAGAATTGACCAGTTAGTTAAAAAAAAGCCAGTCCTTATTCAGAGATATAAAACTGCATAATATCGCTATTATATCCTCTAATTAGCTACTCCCATAAAAGAGTTCTTTTCAATGCAGTACACCAGTGATCTTGGCACCCTTATCCTTACATTTCAAACACAGTACTTGAGGATGAGGAAGGGGAAGGCTACGTAACTTGCCTATAAGCTAAAAGCAATTCAGAGCCAAGAGCTGACAGAGGTTAATTTAGAATCTTTCCACAGACTTCTAGGTCAACAGAAGTGGGGGAGGCTGGGGTATTACTAGTATTTACATTTCAGCCAAGATGGCTGTAAAAAGTTAGCCCTTTTTTTTTTTAATGTAATTATTACCCAAATGAACGATTGCCTGAAACTAAAGGAAACTCATGTTAATTATATTACTGAATATTACACTAGGTTTTTGCAAAGCAACCTGCTAAACAGAAATTTGCAGTTGTACAAACAATGCAGATCACACTGATTTTTGGTAAGAACCGAACCTGGAAACACTCTCCTCCTGGGCTGTTGTTTAGCCAACAAGTAGACTCCCACTTTACCCCACTAGAATCCATTACTCCTCTCTCTCCCCCAGCCCACCACAGACAGCAGCTGGAATTGACTCAAGATCAAGAAGGATTTCAAAAGTACTACGAACCAGTGTGAACTAACACACCATTAATGTGTTAGGTAAACCGCAAAAGCAATTAAGTGATGTTCAGATGGAACTGGCTTAAGAGATCCAAGTTCCACCGTGAACACACAGTCAAAACAATTTCATTTCCCTCCCCTTTTTCTTTTTTTTTTTTTTTTTAAAGAAAAAAAACCCTGAAGTACACAAGAAATAAGAGGTAACTGACGTATTATCCCTACTTCTCAGCATTGATTTGGCTTCTTTCTCCTCTTCCCATTTTTTGTTGTTGTTTTTTGGTTTTGTTCATTTCTCAAGTGCTATGTTGAAAAGTAAGGGCTCAGTGAATGACACAGTTCCAGTAAAACGTACATTGTAAAAGCAATTCCAGGAAATATAAACTTAAGGAATGAAAGTAGTATAGGCCTATGACAAGTAAATTGCATGACTGTGGGGTATAGTTCAATTCTACACCAAGAAAAATCCTGTTATACAGCTGAAAAATTCATTTCATTCCTCATAGCCTGAAAATATTTTTTCTGACGTTTGAGAGAATTGTAATTGCAAAAGTATAAAACCACATCTATCTTGTCATTTACCTGGTTCTGGTGTGGGCAGAATATTATCACGTAAAGCCCTGCTAAACCCTGAGCTGGGATTGCTATACCCTTCCTGATACCAAGATAGTTTTATTTCATACTTTTTTCTGTGAGACAACTTGAGAAAGAAGGTCTTTCTCTTTGTTTATTGGACTGGCAAACAATAGCTTATGTATTTGTGATTCATGTCCCTTTTTTTTTAATGCCATTGTATATTTTAACCTGTGAGAGCTTTAAAGCTAGAGAGACCATCACTGAATACAGACTGTCTCTGTTGAGGAGCGAGGTCATCTTTTGGGCTATGCAGAAGGACTACCTCCCTCCTTTCTGCTCCGAGATCTAGAGCAACATTCTTAGGAGCCTCTCCTTTACCAGCTCCAAATGCCTAGAAGAATACAAGCTCAAGAAGGGTAAAAAAAGGATGTTGGAGAATCAGTCAAATCTATACTCAACTCCATGCAAAATAGACTTATTGTTTACTTCCCCTAGCCTTGCAGTTAACATTTTTTTCTTCTTGTTATAAAACGAGAAAAGTAAGGAATTATGAACCATGTCTTAAGAGAGAGGGGGGAAAAAAGTAGAGAATCTGGCCCCAAGTATAAAATTTAACTGAATCTTAGTCAGAAGCAAGCCACTAAATAAAAAGCTATATAAATGGTATGTCAGATAAGAGAGACCATAGTGAAGTTACAGCAACTACTTTTTATATAAAACAGTAGATAAGAAATGAAAACGGGAACTGCCTCATTTTAGAGGCAGATCTAAATGCAGCTAATTACTACCAAGAGTGAAACCTGGAGACAATAAATAAATGCCCTTGTCTACAAAAGCACCAAGCACCCTGCAGACATTTCCTTGCCTAAAGGCAAGTATTCATATTTTGAAATTTTATTGCAATCACTGAGCCAAAAAGTAGAGAAAGCCAGGAACTGTGGATGTGAAGGATGATTTAATATTCAAATCTAAACACTTTTTCTTGCCATTATCAGTAACTACAGCCCTGAAAGCAGTTAGTTGGTGTTTCTGCTCTTAATATGAAATATTTGCAGCTCAGCAAAATTAGCATTCTTTGAGTCACCACACACACAAAGTAAAATAAATGATCCAGATTTCCCCAGAATAATGAAATAAAAAGGAAAAAACTCAACTTTGTACAACTTTAAACAATGATCTATTTCACCTCTATGACTGCTCTTTATGTTAGCATCCTACCTTGAATACAAATCAAGATTATCACTCAGATTTTAATCAGGAAATTAATTAGTAAAAAATGAGAAAGTGAATGAAAGAAGAAAAAAACATCATATTGTGCATTAGGCTTTTTAAACCTGACAATTGCACTTTACGATTTCATTTCCATGGTAATACAAAATATCCACTTAGCTGATTGAATCATTTGGCAGAAACAGATTTAATTCGTTAACAGAATAACTCTAGTGCAGTGATGTATAAGATGTTTAACAAAGGTACTTTACTTTTTATCTTCAGGCAGTTTTGGTTTTGTTTTTTTTTTTTTAAACGAAAACTTGATTAGGAATGACTTTGGAATACAAAGGCAAGAGACTGATTGCCACATTCATACTGATTGGCTTGAAAAATATAGAGATTACATTTTCAAATTTCATACCAGAAAACGAGCTGGGAGCTCATTTAGAATGTTGCTTCAGAATCTGTATAAATGTTGTATATTCATTTAAATGGTCATGTTCCTAGCTCCAAAAAAAAAAAAACAAAAAAAAAAAACCACACCACACAAACACCAAACCCAAAACCCAACATTTTCCCCTCTTGTTTGGAGCAGAATTTTTATTTTTTAACTACCTGCTGAAAATTAATGACTTAGTTCTAGTTTTTCTTATGCTCACTTTGCAGTCTCTTAGGTCAACTCACCTTTTTTTTTTTTTTAAATGATTTTTAGATTTTCATAAGGAAGTTTAATGAATAACAACGTATATGGAACACAATTCCCGTCCCGCCCCCCCCATCTTTCATGGGCAATAAGAGCTTCCTTCTCCCCCATGAGAAAGATGGGTGATATCACTACTGTGTTCCATGATGCAGTTTTTTCAATACGTGATTTTGGTCATGGCTTGCTACCAGCATTACATTTATTGCCATAATTGGGAACAGAATTTATTCTTTAATTTATATTTTGACTTCTTGAGAATAAATTAAATTATCCTTCCATTCAAAGGGCCAGTTCATGGCTTGTGGCCCTCAAGAGGCAAAAAGCTTAAGCAAGTGGCCAATGAAGCATAGTGTTTGTGCCTTTTCTATGTATAAACATGATTTTTCAGTCCGTTTATGAGCATCTAACTGTGGGCCTGGATTTTGTTTGCAGAATAATTCATGGAAAGATTTTCCCTACTATGGAAATTTGGTTAACTACAAATAAACTGAATGCTTCATCACAAAAAATGTTTAAGAGTAGAACAGATATCACAGGGATTACACTGTGCCACAAGGTTAAATAGGAAATTTTTTTAAAGTTAAACACATTTTGCCATTATTCATTTAATCAAGTTAAACATAAACAACAATTGGGAATTTTAAGTAATAAAATTTTACCTTCATGGATTATTTGAAACTAATAAAAAGCTTCATGTTCACTGAAGTGGTAACGTTCTTCACCACTGTGAAGAAGCCAAAAACCCTACCTCATTATCTTGTTTATGGTACACAATGTGCCACAGTTTGCATAAAGCAGAAGAGCTTTTTCTTTTCTACTAGACAAACATGACAGCATTTAGGCTCTGGCAAGGCCAAAACAACATAGTCAATTAGTTTCCGTAAGCTGTATTCGTATCTGAGCTGGGAACACTGCCACCGATTGGTTACATTCAGCAAAACACAGTTATCATGAAGCTTTTATTTTAATTAGTAAGGTTTCATAAGAAAAATAATTTAGTCATTTTTCTGGATTGATTGGCTCAATTTTAGTGAATGGTTTTTTTTGTTACTCTGCTCTTCTCATTCTTCATTAATAAAACAATAAATAAATACTATAGGTATTGAATGACACAGCTGAAAAGCAGATTTGTCATAATGCATCATTATTGGCTTTAATGAATTACATGGATATGGTTTTTCTACTGCTGCCATTATCCTGAACAAAAGCAGACTTGTTACTTGAAATAATAGTATGATATTTGCTTGTTGATTTGTTCTTGAAAGCAATATTTACAGAACAATAATAGTGTCAAATTGAAGTTTGATTATATCATTTAAAAAAAAAAAAAAAAAAAAAAGGAGTGGTAACCTCATTTCAAATCTGACCAAAATACTTGCCCCACAAAAGTACATAAACTTCTAAAGCAGCCCTTTAAGATAAATAGGCAGGACTCACTCTAAATGTATATTTAACTATCTTTTATGAATTTTGACCAATTTTCCAGTTTTCTGCTTACATTTTGGGACTCAGATTAAGATGATCCCAATAGCCCTCATACCAGTGTCAAATACAGAAACTACTGCTCCTACTAAATAGTTCCCTTTTCATAAATCTAACAATAGCATAAGGTTTTCAGGGCAATTTCACCCTGAGAGATCATAAACTGTTAATTAGCCATCATCCTCTTGCTTTTTTCATAACTTTATTTCCCAGAACTCAGTTCCCTTCCTCAAATGTTTAATTTCTATTGGAGCATGACCAAAGCAAAAGCCCGCAAACAAAGCATGCGTGGTTGACTGAATTCAGCTGCCCAAATGATGCAGAATGGCTAAGACCTGTGTTGGTTATTTAATATTCTCTAATTTTTCCAGAGATCATCTGTAAATGTAAGTAATGATGAAATACTAATTTTACTATTGCTCCAAACCATTAAGACCAACATTTTCTGGAATCTGTAACTATTCAAGTACAATCATCACTTCCTATTTAAAATTACATTTTGAGATTACCATAAGCTACTTCTTATTCACATAATACAAGCCCAGTTAATTTTACGTTATTTATTCTTCTATTTAAATTATGTTACTGTCAGTGTTAAAAATCCCTTATGTCTATGCTTTATCTTATTTTAAAAGAATTTTTTAATCAATTAACCAAACTTGAAATTGAGTGAGAATATCCTATAAAGATACTTTGACACTATTGTCTGTCAAAAAGTCATGCTAATTGTCTCAGATCTATATACCTCTTAACTGTGTTTATCAAGGACCACATTAGATAGCCAGTATGGCTGTGGAAATAATGAGCTGATTCTAACACACAGGTAAATCATCCCATTTACCTTTGCAAAATACTAGGGGAACATCAATCTTCTTCCAGAACTCCAAAACTCTACTGCCCCAGGAGCTCTGGGGGAAAGAAAAAAACACCGGGGGAAAAAAAAAAACCAAAAAAACCCACCAACACCACCATGAATGTTCAGTTCCAGAGGACTCCTTTGGTGATTTTCTAAATCCCTTGGATACCTGTTATCTGCATCTGCTAATACGAAAAGAACTTAGCTGTAGCAGCTACAATCCAGTATCATGAATCAGTAACTCACCTGACTTGAGTGAACTTTGTTACTGCCATATGCTAAGAATATATAATTATATATCATGTGCTACCCCCCCTTCAGATCAGAAACATTTACATTCTATAAACTGTCTTCTATACTACTATCAACAGTTTTATCATGTTTGAGAGTATAATAGGAATTAGGATTTCATTTGTTCCCAATATACTGAGAAACTACATTTTACAATCTAACTTTGCTCACCCTGGATTCTTCATAGTACCATCTTGCTTGTTTAATTGCTATAGAGAATTTATAGAGGAATGAGAAAATATACAAATTTACACGAACAATGAGATTTGTGTTTACAATAAGGTTTTAAAAAATCATGTGTGTGATAGGTAGATGTGAGAGTGAATGAAGCAGGAATTATCAGTCTGACATCTAGAACATGATAAAGTGAGTATCATTTTTGGCTTGACAAGCCAGTAACTGGGATCCATGCTGACTACGACTACTAAGCTCAGAGGTCTTAAAAATATTGATGAGGCTTCCAGAGAAGTCTAAATAATGTTAAAATGCATGTTAAAAAAAAAAGCAACCTTATTCTATTCATTTCTTTCTCACATATGCAAAGGAAACTGTGATTTTTGCAAAGAAAACTATGATTTTTGCAAAGAAAAATATTTTCAAACTGACAGTCTTTTTCATTTATAATTTAAAGTTAGCCTGGATTTTCTTTCCATACCTTCCAAATGCAATGAAAGCCATTATGCATACCACGCTTTGCTCCTTCTAGCACAGCTAACACTGGGGAAGAGCAGGGAAGAATTGGACCATATTACACTCACTTAACATCCTCATCCTCCTCTGTAATCAGTGGAGGCAGACAAGCACCTGCAGAGTGCTTCAGCTACCAAAAGATCTGAATAGCCTCTGAAAGCACCTACCGTTCTCTACTGATTTAGCAAATGCTCCTAATTTATGTGCCACAGATAGATGCCAAAATTTTGGTGGTTACTGACATAAATAATTCATTATCAGCCCTGGAAAAAAAGATTCTGACACCTCTGTTAAATGCTCTGGTAGATTTGCAATACGATTTTCTTTAAATTGCATTATCTGACATCTCTCTCTTGACCACAACTTCTCCTGAAATATATTTTCCAGTTTCATCGTATACAATATAAAAGGACAGACATTAAATGGAAGTTCAGCTTCTAGTAATGAGAGTACCAAAGATTGAAACCAACTTTTGTTTTAGAGAAATAAAAAGCAGGCACTCAGATTAACTCCTTTTTCAATGCACAATCACAGATCCATGAAGGATCTTTGGCCACAAGACTGTTTGTATTAGATTAATCGTTCTGGGCTCAGAATCCAATCACTCCAAAGGCTGCATATCTTCACAGTCACATATAAAATTCAGCTAAATCTGTGAAAACGGAAAACATCCAGGACTGGCATCAGAAAAATCTTCTGCCATGATCTGCCTTCCAAGCAGGAACCAGATTTAGATGCATTTAGGAAGGAAATTAGGAAGGATGCACTTAGGAAGGATGCACTCTGAGATAATTAAGCCTACCACTCCCTCTCCCAGTGGGTTGAGGACAGTACATAGCGATTACACAAAACCATATTTTATAAGTTTTATTTCATGTCAGCATTTAAAAATAAAAATGCTGCAATTTGACAATGATTACTGTTTTCAGGTGATTAGCCTCAAAGCATAAAATAATTCTTCTGCACCCACCCCCCACGAGTTATACTGCACTCAGTCTGTTCTGCCCATGCCTGAAATGGCACTTTATGACTCAGTTGCAGAACAAAGACCAGCTGATGCCAATTCAGGTAGGATGAACATTACAGTATATCTCCCGATTTATAAGCACAGCCTGTTGAGCTGAAAGGGACCTATTGCTCAGCATATGCTCCATCCAACCACATCATACTGCACATAGTTTTGTATAAACCTGAAACTATAAAGACTTTTGCAAAAAGGGGTAAAGGCCATACATGAAAGAGCAGTTTGGTTAGCTCTCAACCTTCTCTTTTTCTACCACAGTTTAATGAGTTCCCTAGCAACCTGCTGAGGCTCAAAGCAAGTAGGACAGGGAGACAGGCACCTGGAAAGAGCACTGGGTATGACGTATTCAGGAGACAGAGGAATAACAGAAATACTGCAAGGTAAGCTAATAGTTGTCTTCATAATAAGCTTGGTTTAGAGAGAAGAGATTTCTCAAATACTAACTCCTATACTCTCATCACAGGAGAGGTGTTACAAAGTTTTACAAATTCTTTCTGTTCACATACTGCCCTCATCCTCTCTCCATCAGTGTATCTAACTCATCCTCATGTGCATAATTTTATCCTTATTTATTTTCTTTTAATTCTCAGAACCATTTTTACCATGAAAAACTGCATTGTATTTCAAAAATGTTAAAAAATATTCCAATTTTGCAGCACTGGATAGTGAAATAGTATTTTCTTAGATTTTTGAAAAAGTTGTGTGAAGCATTCAAAATTACTAACTCAGCCATTTCTGAGGCAATTCACAACCAGGACAGAAACAGCTGCTATTTATGAGCACATTAAAGCAATGTTGCAAACACAAAGTTTACATAAACACAAAGAACCCCACCTTATTTGACTTGGAGAAATCACTAAGCCAAATATTCATCCTCTCACAAAATGTACTACAGTACCTCACAGCAGGTAGAGTAAGGTCTCTTTTCACTCCTGTCAGTGCAAGTAGCTCTTGTACATAAAGCTGGCCAAAAACTTAGTTTAATGCAAAAGCTTCAAACCAGGTCTTAAAAATCAAACTGAAAGTGTAAGAAAGCTTATTGCAGGCCCCCTGCACGTGTATAGGAGGACCATAAGGCATAAATAAGCTCCTATCATCAGCCTAGGGAAAACAGTCAGCTCTTCATATAGACCCCAATACTAGCTGGAAAACCTACCATACAAGGACATATCCAGTTCTCTGCGAGTAAGCAACCATCCTTTCATCCCTTCATTTCACATTAATACCCATAGCACCCACTGCTTTACCACTCTTTCAGTAAAGAAATT
>NW_009194602.1:25474-81353 GCF_000690835.1 Fulmarus glacialis | reverse complement strand
GGTGGGGGGGGTGGGGGAAAGGTAGTTTAAACATTTTCTGCAGGGAAATGTTAATTTGAAAGAAATTCCAGCAAACGGTGAAATGGTGCCTCTAGTGAAGGAAGTGAGGGTTTTCCAATGAGTTCCGCAGAGTCGGGATTTCACACAAAAATATCTGCCTCAGGATTTCTCACAGAAAACTGCTTTTTGAATTGCAGATTTCAATTTGCAGATTTCCATTTTTTTCCATTTAAAAAAATTGGTTTCTCCACCAGTTCTAACAGCTACCACCGTACTGCTAGAAAAAACCAGGAGCACGTTTTGCTCCCACTCACCCCTGTCAAGACTTCAACTCCAAATCCTCACCGTAGAATTTGACCCCAGCTATTTAAATGGTAAACTACATTAAAATGGACGGGCGCGACTGTAGCCACCAGGCCCAGCCTGCAATCTGTAGCGGTGGAAAGCCTCATTTCCACATGGCTCATCTGCTGTAAAGGGGGGAGAACAAGATGTTTATTGCCTGTTTTCTGTGGCACGGGAGACCTACCCTTGTGTCCAAAACCAGGACACTGCCATCAGCTCAAAGGCACTCAGTTTGCTGCCCACTGCCTTCACTCCAGCTAGCACCGAGTGCTTCAGAGCATGCAGCCCTGATGCGAATGCACAGATGTGTATGTTAAATACTCTGTATTTCCTGAAATGACTGCATTACAGTGGGGCAGAATTTATATTTTGTTGTTTGTGTTCAGACCAGAGCATTGTCATTTCTGATTTTTGTCCTGCAAGTGTGCATAAAAGCCCCCAACTTGTAGCATACTCATAGTTTAACATTAAATTTCAAAAATTATCCCTCAGCGGATATTCTGTGTTAAATAATTTGACAATCTGTTGGTGTAAGACTTTATCAAGGGAGTTTCAAACAGTATGGAGTACATCCACCCCCCCAGAACTGTAGAACTTCTCCACAATTACCCCTGTGTTGCTTAAAAAACATTTTCAGAGCAAATTGCATATTCCATATTTAGAGTACACCATCTCTTATTTCTTCAAACAGGTGAAAAACATAGACCTTAATGAAGGCATAAATCCTTGGTGTTTAATCTTTCTAAAGAAATGCAGTAGTGTTTGTGCAGGGAGGAAATTATGAAAAAATCACTAACTGCTGAGAAAACGCAGAATATCTCAATATGACCATTTATATACAGTCAGAAGCTGTTTGCTTTGTAGTAAAGAATATAAGGAACTGACTTTTATCTCCTCCCCCACAGATTTCAGTAAATAGTAGTCTCAAAGTGAAATCGTCTTCAGCGTTAACTACGAAACCATGCTGTGATGCCGTAGACATAAGGATGCTTCCAACTTCAGTATTGCACTGCAGAATAAGCAAGAAATACCATATAAGTAGGGCCTGTTAAAAGAGGAAAGAGCATAATTTAAGGATCAGTATATAAATAAGTTGTAACTCTTTTTTTGAATCTATATTGCTTTTCCTAAATGTACTAAAACTGTAAAGTAATATCAGTGGAAAATTGTAGCAGAATGATTTGTTTTCATAGTTCATTTATAGTTAATTTCCTGTACTAGTAGTACAGGGAAAATGATTTAGCAGCGAGTCTAGTGTGAATTCCTTACAAGAAACCAAAAGATAAATAGCTTACTCCCTACTGCCTAAAGGTTTGAGAGTGCGGATGAACTGAATTAATAAAATCTTTGGAGTCTTTGTGTGCTCCAGTATGGAAGGCATGAAAAGTATTCCTCCACTGTGCAGTTTATTTTCTACACATGTTCTCCAAGAAGGCAGCCTAGAGATAATACAGGACAAGTTACCTTCAGTTTGGAAAATCGCAGTCTGCTTTTATGTTCTCTCCAGGCCCAGCAGAAGGCTGTGGGCTTCCCACCTCTGTCCTGGGGAAAAACTGAAGGTGCCCCCACACAGCTAAGACATTTGGCAATCAGATGAATGCAGAAAGGGCTATTTGCTGGACTCTTTCCTTCCCCGCAGAGAATCGTGGTGGCGTCCCCCACGTACACGAGCTCAGCTGTGCTAACTCACCCTTCTAATTTCTTCTACGGGAGCCAGAAGGGTATTTATTTGGGGGAGTCACTGCTGATGTTTGACTGCTGGTACACTAAGATTGTTCTGTGCTTTCTTTGTCCGTCTCTTGGCTGTTGCTCAGCACTGGTGTGCTGGCAGTATCCATCCGAGGGAAGGAAGAGAAGCAGGAAGGGGGTGGACTTCTCAGCAGAACTTGGCAGGGTTTTTATTTTGGTATAATTTGACCCTTGCTTAAAAGAAACTAGTTAAAATATATATAGGTGCAGTAGGGTGTATATAAATACCCTACTAAAATATATGTAGGTAGAGGGTAATAGACACAACATATCCCACTCTTTTCTCATTGGCAGACTAATTAGAATAGCAAGTACATTTTAATGCTTCATGGTTGCTCCCCACTTTTCCTGCCCTCCAGCTGTCTGGTTTTGAATAATAATTTGCATTTCCTCCCAAACCTCTTCTAATGAAAGATCTAAACCTCACTGGTCCTGAACTACTTTTACTAGAGAGAACTGGGCTGAGCCTGCTGACCAGCTGCTGTTATAGCTCTGAAAATCAAATAAATTCATCCCCCTCTCATTTGCTTTCATCAGCTACATGTGAATACAGTACAAATGGGATGGTCTATTTCATTGCTATCAAAAAGTAAAATACACGTTATGCTTTCTTACCTAGTTCACAAAGCTTTGCTATCCTGGGATATATAAATATGAAGTAAGCAAGTGCGTCACTGTGATAAGCTACTAAAACTTTGTTGTTCATTTTGTAGAGGATAACTTGGGTTCTTCTATATTGGATATTAAACCAGAGACTCATATTCTTGACTAACAAAATGCAGTTGAAGCTATTCATAAACCGTGATGTGAACTGATAACAGAACCTTTGACATTTGGGTCTGTTCAGCTTTATCCACCTGGAAAATAAAGATCAACCAATCTGCAATTCAAATGTCAGCATTTAACAATGCTGACAGCTCATTTAAAAAGGATGCCTAATGATGAAGTGCATTAAGGGATGTTACTCGTTTTCTTTCTGTGGTGGATATTGACCATCAATCTAAGACAGGAGCTCAGCACTCGCCATCTGATTACAAAGTTGTTGTGGAAGGAAAAGCCTGAATGGTTGAGTTAAACTCAGTAACAATTAACTGTGTTTCCTAGTAATATTTTCAGACATGGCAATTTGAGATATTAGCCTCCAGGTTCACTGTGTAACAGTTAGGGAGATGTTGGCTTGACTCTGGAAGGTGCTGAGAGCTTTAGCTGAGCAGCTGACAACTTCAGTAGTATTGCATTTGTACTTCTATAGCACTGCTGGAAAAACTGCCCTTGACTTGAATGGGGTAGGATCAGGTCCAGGTTCGGGTGTTGTTCATGTTCTTCACAGGCAGAGTCGTGTGAGACGGTCAGTGGGACTCCGTGTGTGGCTGGATGGGGTTAGCAATTCAGTGAGGAACCTGCTTTGATGAACTGACGTCGGGGTATTCAGTGTCTTCGGCCATATACACGATCTTATTAAAGTTATGCAAGTAGTTAGACTGTGAGGATAAGAAGTTTGCAGCAAATGTGCAAATAAAAACCATTGGCTTCTTCCTGATACAAAAACAGATGGCACTAATATTTGTAAGTTAATTGAAGTAAGTTACTGATGACTTAGGAGTGAAGGTCAAAGAAACTTGGGCAGGTTTAGATTTGCAGGCAGCTGGAGAAGGTTATCTTATTTGCACTGTTTCTACACATAACTGTAAAATGACTACTGCTGAAGTCCATAGCAGCCCTGTTTATTTATTTTAGAAGTGTAAAACTGACATTTATATTACAGTAGGAAACAATATTTTAATGACTTCCCAGCCAGGGAATAGTGTAAGAGCACATACAGGAGCCACCACTCACAAACAGTGACCTGTTTGAAATGCTGTGTATGGATTCCCAGGGCGGTTTGACAAGATCCCCCCTAAAGGACTCTTAAATCGTCTCAGAATGGTCTCATGGATCACCCACAGATTTGAAAGATGGGAAGCAATGGCTGTGAGTAAATGGCTAGAGAGGTAGTGGTGTATCCCCACAGGGATCTGGCCTGGAGCTTGAGCTGTTCAATGTATTCATAAATGATCTGCACAACGGTGAGCTGACAGCGTTTGCTAGTGTCCAAGATTATTCCAGCTAACGGCAATTAAAACTAATTTTGTGGAGTTGCATGATACTGAGTGACTGGCAGATGAAATTCAGTGTAAATAAATACAAAGCAGTGTGTATGGAGAGAAACATTCTTGCTATATACAAGGCTTGCTCTGAATTAGCTGTTACCACTCAGGGAAGAGATGAGGAGTCCCTGTAGATGAAAACATCCAGTAACTCCCCAAGTGCTGTACAGAGAAGAATTAGGAATGGCACAAAGAATGAAACACACATTTTATACGTAGTAAGTATCTTACTAATATAACACAGAACAAATGTAGATTTCCAAAGCATTGCCATGATGCAAGGCCCTGCTTTATCAAGTGTTTGAGGATCTGCACTGCAGACAGAGCAGAGCTTTGAGCCGCGATGCCCGTACTGGCGGGGAAGTGTCCCTGGGGTGGCACAGTGCTCCCTTCTACCTACTTTGCTGTAAGACCAACAACTTCACCTAGAGGGAGCAGTTAGGGGTAGAATCTTCTTGTAGCACCATAGCAAGACCTTTCAGCAACCTCTCTCCAAAAGGGGTGTTGGTGAGATGTAGGATTTGCAGTGCTTGAGTCCCTTTAGGTAGTGGTACATGGGCTCCTGAGCACGTCTTAACATGTTATTGTAGATTATGCATTTAAGTGAGTTTAGCTTTTAGATACCAGTTTTATCTGAAAATGTACATAAAAGTATTTGTACACCACATACATTTCCATTATTTGTGTATTGAGCAGATGATGGTGGACTGAACTGTCGCAAGAGATGCTCTTACTGGGCCAGCACCCAGCGCAGCGCTGCCAGGGGCCTTGAGCTGCAGAGCAGCAACCGAGATCCTGCAGTATGCTCGGCACTATCCCTTGGCTCGTGCTGGAACACCTCTTTCTTGGAAAACGTTTTTCTCAACAAAGTTCTCAGTAACTTCTATTTAAATTGGATTTTTTGTTTAGTTGTAACCAAGAGCCCCTGGTGTCCTACCTGCCTTTTTGTGTAACACCACTCTGCCAGCTAAACACTCCCCCTGCAGCCCCACCTAACTCTGCTTTCCCTGTCTCTCCTCATTTGTGCTTTTCTGAGTATTGATTAGCCCTCTGGCAGCAGCACTGTTTGCTGCGAGTTGAAACGCTCCTTGTGTGTGTATGCACGTGAGTGCTCGTAGGCGTGGAGGGGAAGGGGGGCACACGTGTATTCACCGAACAGAAGCGGCATTTGGGCACTCCTGGGGATTTTCGTCAAGCACGCGGGACGCGATCAGGTCCATAGCTGCTAGCTACAGGAGTCTGTAACGTTGCTGGTGTGTTTATAGTATAGCGTGGAAGGTGCTATATAAATATCAATTACTCTATTAGTACTAGTAATTAGTTTTTATACCCTACATTCATTTTATGCTCTTCATAAGAAAATGCAATCAATGCAGACTACCTTAACCTTCAAGCATCTAAATGTGGTTCATTCCAAGGGTTAACTGTACTTGTAGTTTACTGTATTAGTCCCAGTTGTATTTGACATAAAAATGTTTTTATAGCACAACCAAATACCAGCATACTTGCGGTTGCAGTCAGATGTTTTTAACTATATTGGATATAACCCACAATGGTTTCAGAAGATATTTCCATTGTTTTAGCCAGATTTAGAGAGGCTGGATTAAGCTATGGCACACCAAGCCCGGTGGTGTTTACATATGTCAGCATCAGTCTTAAAGGGCAAAGAATATGATGTTCCATAAACCTTTATACAGAAATAAATACCTCGCAGCAAAAATGTTTTTCTAAGATCAGTTACTAGTTCAACTATAATGACCTGCTTGGAGAAGGTCAGGGGCCAAATTCTACTCTCATTTACACTGGCGTAAATCCACAGTAACGTAAGTGTAGGATTTAGGCTCGGGAGTGTAATACTTTGGAGTTAATTTTCCCCTGACCCGCAACATTTTAATGCAATCTGTTCTGTTTGAGCTGTTAATTTAGCAAGCTCTTCCATGGATAAGATCCTGATAAACTACGTAACAGGAGAAATGAATTCAGTCGGAGCTTCAGGGCAGAACGTAGTCCTGGGCAGCGCTTGTTTTAATTGTCTCTTTCTAAAAACAAAACCGTGCCAGCGTTGATCTGCCAAAAGGCTTGTTCAGGTTGGAGATGTTACTGTTTAAACTGAATATATCTATGTCAGTAACGTACTGAAATTCTGATCCAACTTTACAAGCGTACCGGTCCCCAGAAGTCCTCGACTCATAACTGCCAATGCAAACACCCCCCAGTCTCTGTCCATCTTCTGAAGGGTTGAACAAAAGCTCCAGTTCATGTATGTTCCTAATTTTTGCGTTTCAGTTCCAGTTTTACACTTTATGGACTTTTCCCATGTCATCTTTAACTTTCGCTTGCAATTAGTATTTCTGATCTTTACTGCTAGCAGTGAACAGCTCGTTAATGAAAGATGATTTAGTACCAATTTAAACATCAAAAACTGTTGTGATAGATAACATGTAAATATGAAAGATAATTTTTTAAAACTGCATATCTGACTTCTGCATGTGCAGTGCAAATCCAGTGTGCGTACACAAGTAGCAGGTCTTTTTTTGGCTTAAACTAGTAAGTTATTTAACATAGCCGAACTCAAAACCCGATTAACAGATCCTGTGTTATCAGCATCCCTTGTAGCAACCGGCTACCTGGGACTCTGGACCCCACCCAAATTGTATAGGCCAGGCTACCCATATACAGAAGATGAAGGGCCAAAATATTTCAAGGAGCCTGTAAACTCCTCTGCATATCTTCTAACCATGCCTCTTTCGCAACTCAGACCCGTATCCGTTAATATGACACTGCTCAGGAACCTGAATTGGGATCCTCCTTCCAGATTTCAGATGTTTCTGCTTCTAGTAACACACATCTGTAACTCTTGCGTAGCCCGGCCACCTCTTAACATTTCACCTCCCGGGTGCTAGGACTTCCATCGTGAACGTGAAGGCAGCCGACTGGTCATTTGAAGCGCAAAATCATGTTAAGCTATCATCCTGCCTAGAAGATTTTCGCACTGTGCATTTATATGAACTCGTGTTGTAATTGTCCGGGGCAGTGGGGGAGATGATGGTCACAGGGGCCAGTTTTGCCGGTCTTTGACATTGAGATCTGGTTGAAATTCCCCGCGAGACCATGCAGTGTGTTAGTAGATAGCTTCTATATTAAAACCCGATGTGGTTTTGGATGTGCATGGGATTAGTTTCTCTCAAATAACCGTTCCCGTCTAATTTGAACATTACACAAATACAGTAACAAGTGAGAGGACTTTTATTGTAGTTTTAATTCAACACAGAGCACAATATATATAACCATTGAAAACAGAACCACAACTTGACAGACTCAGATCTGGCTCTTCCCTAATCCTGCGGGCTCTGTGCAAAACCCTAATGGAAAAATACCCAGGAAAGGATGGGATGAGATGAAATCAAACTCTCTACAGTTCTTTGGAGATGCTGCTGCCTTTGGGGAGGACCTGGGCTGGAGGGAGTACCTGGTCAAAAGCTTGTCCCTGAGACTCTGTAGGGAATCAGGACTTTTTCTCTCTGTATCCAAAGCTCCATGTTGAAAGCTGCCTTTTTTACAGAGCTCCCCACCTCCCGTCCTGGAAGCAGAACTTACTTCAGAGCCCTGCTGCTGTTTCACGTTCATGTGACTGCAAAAGGAAGGGGACTCTGAAAGTTTATGGTGGCATTTGCTACGCTGAGCACCAGATGGATTTCTATCCAGATGTCCTAACAGCTGCTGAAAAGGCACGCTGTAGAAAATGGTTACTTCCCAGTTACACGTGCCGTTCCTCCATGTAGAAAAGACATGGAAAGGCACTGGTAGAGTTAGGGGTAAAAGGAAGCACGTGTTTTACTTGCCTCATTTCTCACCTACCATGAGAAACTTGGGGCTTTTGTTGTTGTTCTTTAGGTCGCTATAGATTACAGAGTTCCTTATTTCTTGTTTTCCAATCCCCTATTCTGAATTCCAGGTTTGAGGTCAGACGTGGCAGGGAATGCTGCGCGTGGAACCAGCTTCTGCATTTCAGTCGGACTCCTCTTTACATGCTGTTTTGCAAAATGTGCCGGTCACACTTCCACTTTGATTTCTGTTACTCCCATTTTGCGAAAAACTGCAAAGCACAGATTGGGAGATCCAAATGTAAGTCGCTTAAGTTGATGAAAAAATTCCTTTAACTTCAGTTAGACCAGGATTTTACTCTTACCCCTTTCTCAAAAGAAATGATGGCAAGGCTGTGCAAGCGTTAGCGTCTACCACCGAAGGCCCAATGCTGCAGAGCACTTGGCAGACAGCGACATATTCCCAAAGAGCTGCAAGGGGTCTTCTGGTCCCCACCCAGCTGAGCCCAGGCACCAACCCTCACTGCTGCCTTCCATGGGAAAACTTCTGGGTTTATGCATGCGCATCTGAGGAGAGAATCTAATGACTCCCGTCTCAGAAAAATACAGCCAGCTGGCCTCTTGCAAAGTTGGCCGTCTAAAACGGTATCCCTGTGTGCATCCCAGGATGCCGAGCTGTACTAGCAGTTTTCCCTCCTGTAGTCGCTGAGACGGCTCACAGAATAAGTTGCTTGAGGTAGAATTAAAAGCTCTGGGAAAGGCTACTTCACCATGGTATGGGCTAGAGAAAGTTGATACTGGAGGTGTCGTCTTTCTGGAAAGGAAAATATTTAAGGAATGTGGTTTTAGCTGCTAACTAGATGCAAGCTGTATGTGAAATGGGCATGAGGACAGGACTCGGTTCCATTTTGCAGTGTGAGTGTGTTTTTGAAGCAGATCCTTGTAATCAAATAGATTGAGATATATGGTATTTTTCTTTTTTTTTTTCTTTTTTTTGGGGGGAGGGACAGGTCAGGAGGGGTAGTTTCTCTTCTCTCTAGGATCAGCGTCAGGACCCCATTGTATTAGGAGTAACTTAAAGGGACAGAAGGCAGCTATCCTGCCTGAAGAAGCTCAAAGCCCATAGCACACAGAAAGCTGTTGTACACATAAGAGAAAAAGTCTGCTCTGTTAGCACAATGGCATTCTGCTTTCAGGGTAAGCACTTGTCTTTTGGAAGTAGTCTGAACAAATAACCAATTACTTTTTTTAACCAAGCATTCAGCTACAATCATACCACTAGGTTAAAAACTCTGTGTATATTTTGAATTTTTAATTTTTTCCCCTCAAAATAAGTAAGAACTAGCGGCTGTATTTAAAATGTATTCTGTTCAATGTGTGCTGTAATTGCTGTTGTTCCCCATCACATCAAGTTTTTTAAAAAAACAACCATTCCAGTGAAAATTCAGCCTCTCTAACAGTTGATATATTTCTCTCTTGCTCCGTTAGGAAGCTGATCCAGCTTCAGTTTCTGAATGTCCTAGTAGTGTCAGTGCACACGTCTTCTGTCAAGTTCAATTAAGAAGAGCTCAGATAGCAGTTGAGTATTTTTCCATAGCAAATCATAACTTCTTCACCTTCTCAAAACTCCTTCTGCAGTTGTTTCTATGACGGAGTATCAGTCTGCATTTGGGCATCGTTCCCTCATTAATGTAAAATAGTGTGACTGTGTCGTCTTTTACATGAGAAGCTTTGTTTCGTTTTCTCTGCTGTTATTTGAGTTTCATTTTAGAGTGTGCATACGCTCAAATTTCCCATCTCACAGCACAGCTGGCTATATTCAAGAGTGTGCGGCCTCGAGTTTGCAAATAACACTGCTGAAGGGGGGTAGTGCACCGATGAGGAAAAAGGAAGGGATGCAGTAGTACAGTCTTTATAATGTGAAGATGTGGATTTATTTTGTTTAGACATATATATCTCGATAGCTTGGTCAGAGTAATAACGCAAGGATATTGCTATGTTGCAGTTAAGGTGTAATTATGCTGTTTCCAGTGTGTAATTACAACTTATTTATGAACTGCCAAACCTAGCCAATTTGCTTACTGAGTCCCCTTTGGCAGAAGTAGTCATGTGTGTATTGTTATAGATCAGGTATAGTAACTTCTGCTGTACAATGTAATTTTTCTGGGCTGTGTACCATCTTTTCTGGTTATAGATGTTAATAAGTATTGATATTAAAAAGCAAAACTTCACTGTAGCTGAGCTGAGTCCAGGCTCAGCTCTGTGCAGGAGGGTGTTAATGGCTGGCAAATGACAATATGTCTCCTGGATTCTTCCATCATAGAAATTATCCTGCATCGTGTTTGGCACGATGTGCTTCCTGGTGTGCATTGCTACCGCGTGCCTTCTGCTTTTGGGAAGGAATGCCCAAGCCCTCGGATGGGGGGCTGCTAGGGAACCCTAGGCACCAGCTCCTGGGGGCTCCTGTTGTCCCCAGCCTAATGAGTCTGATCCAAGTAGCCAGGATATAGATGCAGACAAAGCCTTTTGCAGAAAGGCTGATGATAAAAATGTTGACTTTGGGGAGCATGTGGGGCCTGATCTTCAAATCTGTGGAAACCTGGGGAGGTCCTTTACTTTCATGCAGAGAAAAGACCTATGCGATGTGTAGTTCTCTCAGATTTTAAAAACAAGACAAAAAGACAAACCCCAAAACCCTATCTGCGCATTCTGGCAACAGCCCATTTACAAGGCATTTGACCATTTAGCCCCAGTTAAGACCTCTTTGAAATCACTGTCTAACTTCCCATTGCCTGGATTTTCTCTGAGTCCCCAGTCTCAGCTGCTGATGGAAGATATGGTAAATAATGTTGGACACTTGAAAAATGCAGATTAATTGTATGAAAATGTCATACAGGTCAAGGGAGATTGTGTTTCATGTTATTTACTGATGCAGGGCAGCATTACCAGTGGAATTTGTACATCCTATACGCTAACATACTCATTCATTTGGCACTCCTTAATGGAAAACATGGAGCAATTAGATGCAGACAATGCTGTAATGGAAAATAATTGAAGACAGCCACGGTTTGGGTTTTTGTTTTGGTTTTTTTTAAACAATGCATGCCAGGTCCTGCATGCAAGCATCCTTTTTTTTTTTTTCCCCCAGCATAAATGCAGCCAACACTTGAACCACATACGAAACCACAGTTCTGGGGCTCTAACTTCACAGCCAGCTAGAAATGACCAAAACAACATCTGCTACAGTTAGAATTTGAAAGTACTTTTTCACTTTGTTGAGTTCCTTTCTCTGCTCAAATCACCCTCAGTAGAGTTAATGTTTTGTAACTGTTTTATCTGAGTAAATGGAAAACTTGACGGTTTTCTGAATTTCAGCAAAGGATTTTTGTGAAAATCCATCACGCAAAAATGGGTAAAGTATATGTGCATAAATCTGTGTGTATGTAGTATCTGAAGCATTTCTTGTTATGTCTTCCACAGTGCTGTAACAGTTCAAGCAAACTCCTTTTAAGTCAGCATACACTTAACGTTCCCTTGCTTTTTATGGTTTTAAACATCAGTGTTTACCTCTGCATAAGTGAAGCTGTCAACACAGCGCTTCAAACATTAATGTGACATATATGCCTATTCTTGTTGCTCCTGTTATTATTAATAGTAACCATAATATTTGAATTATGGTAGTACCTTAAGGCCCAGCCCTCTTCTCACTAAGTTTTTCGTAAAAATGAGTAAAGAGAACGTCCCGTCCCAGACAAAAGACCAGTTGGAAACCGGGCGTGGAGAGGAGGAACAGTGAGCTGCAGCAGGTCAGGAGAAGAGCTGAGCTGATGGTGATGATGCCACATGTGTCAGAGGAATCAGAAATAATCAGGTTTGATTGATTTGGAGAGTCAAATATATTTGAATGCTCTTGCATGTGTTGTAGCAGTGTGGCTGAACCTCTGGTACTTGTATTGACCTCAGCTCAGTACCTCAGGCTTTTCAACCACGGCCAAGAAGCAATTCAGCAGGTCAGCAGCTTTTAGGAGTCTTGTACATCCTCTTCTTGACTGGTAGTGGGAGCAGAGAGGAGGTTTGTAGCAATGAGAAGCTGTCAAGAGTGCACGAAAAACAGAAGGATGAGTCTTAACCCCTTATATATTGGCTTAACGAGGAGTTACCTTGATCCCCGCTAAAGATCTGATCTTGTATGCCTTACTGCAGTAACTGATACTGAATTGTTCAGTAATCCCCCTGCGAGTACAGAGGACAAGTGTGCTCTTCCCAGCCAGCGCCTGCTGCCATGTTGCTGCTGACGTTGCAGCTCCTTCCCCAGTATGCCCCGGGGTCCCCGCGCCAGCCCGGGGTCCCCACTGCAGCCCCAGGGTCCCTGCTCCAGCCCCAGGTCCCCGCTGCAGCCCACCTCCCCTCCCTGCTGGCAGGACTCCCTGCAGCACCCAGCCACCCACCCTTGCGCCTGACTTCCCTCCACCCCCCTTGGAAGGACTCTGTTTTGAGGGCTTATTCAAAGAAGCCCCTGCAGGTCTGGTTTGGGTTTACCATCCTGAAATCAAAAAGGACTGGTTTAATGGATTAAGCCTCAGGCTTTGAAGCATGCGGTGTCGAATTCAAATCAGATGTAATTGGGGATATACTATATGCAAGTAAATCTGTGTGAGTGACTGTAAGTTAGTGTTGATTTGTACACCAGAGGCAGATAACAAGGAAATGCAACCAGCATAAAGACGTAAGATGAAACAGCCCCACCTAAGTGTTTATTTCTGGATATACTGGGCCTTAGACGACGTGACTACAAAGCACGTTCTTGCAGATCACTTTGCTTGCTACAGCACCACCATTTACAGGGTCTGCCCAGTAAACTTGGTCCACAGAAGCCCTGAAACCATGAGGCTGACTTAAAAAGTGAGCAAAACGTGGCTTCTCATGTGTTTTACTAATCACATTTCCTAATCACATAAATATATGTGTTACACATAAATATATGTGAACAGAAATGAACTCATGGATCAATAGTGATACATGATGCTTAGTGGTGCTCTTCAGCATCAGGGAAGCGAAGGTTTGAGTGCAGAGATGTTCTGTATGAGGATCTTTTTTTCTAGGAGTTGGTTCACATGACTGCAAAGCTAGACAGACTCCGTCTTCTAAAGAGTTGGTGGATATAAACAAGTAGATTCTTTTAAAGCAAAAATGGGAATTTTCTTAACAGTATTTATTTCAAGAGTGGCAAATTTTTACATATAAGAAGTAATTTATTTTATATTGAAATTGTGTAATGTTTTTACTCAGTTTATGCAGACAACACTCTGACATTTTGCAAACTATGCTGATAGTGGTAGCCTTGTACACGGAAGAGGAGTGTTTATGTTCATGTACATCAGCCTCTCCTTCTGTATCTTAGCCATCCATGAAAGCACTTCATCATCTTGCAGGGTCCTATGTGATGACTTTCACACTCATGTTGTTGTGAGAAGGTTAAGACCTTGTTGTTCTTCCACATACCAAAATAGAGATTTGTATCAGAACCAAAGCAGTCAAAGACCTTTTCTGGCATAAAGGCAGGCCTTAGTAGAAGTAGCTGTTGGTGTAGTTTTCCTGCCTGTTTTCAGTAGCTGTATGTTCCCATGAACTACTCTAGGAAGTAGCTTCAGCATTGTAAACCGTTGCATGAAGGGTAAAACATCCGTTGAGTTATGGCTATGGGAGTGGAATGAGAGAGTGGAAAGCAAAGAGCAGAGGACTGAGAGCTGAGACATACTAGCTTTTCTTTCTTGTATTACGTCATTCATTGTCGTGTTGGAAAAGTTGTCATGTTGGAAAATTTCTGTGTCTTTTTCCTTATTGATAAAATATGAGTAAAGCTCAGAAATCGTGGAAAAGTACAATATGAAAGGCTTTGATGCGAAGTGCTGCGTGATTGCTATGCCTTACTGCTGCTGATCCTTTGCTTTAAACATGTAAAGAATACTTGTATGGCCATGTTTTAATTATTTGACCATTATTGACAGTATTATGCAACAAATCTATCTGTTCTTCGTTGTCACGAGATTATAGGAATTGTGAGCAAGCAGGCATTAAGAAAGCTTCAAGTAGTCTACTTGCATTGCTATGTATTGGCGGAAATGAAGGCAGGAAATCCAACCTCCTACAGTGACAGATTAATAAATTACGGTATAATTTTGAGCTGGTGAATTTATGGATTGTTTTTTTCTCTTCAAAAGCTGAGTTGCACCCAACTATTGAAGGGAAAAATGCGGCTTTGTCATGCCTGTCTACCTGGCACAGATCCAGCATGCTAACGACGCAGTTTTAAATTCTGCATAAGCCAAAGATGCAAACAAGAAAAGATGGGTTATGTTAGAAGTTTTTGGAAATAGTTGTATGTGGAAACTGGTCACATTTTGCAGCTGACTCAAGAGTGCTACGTCCATCTGTCCTCCTCGCCAGAGTGATAATGGAAGCGATTAGTGAATTGCCAACATGGCAAGTAACGGCCTCCCTGGTGGCATTAGCTTTGATTGATTTTATGCAGCAGTGAGAGGCTCCATGTTTCATGCCCAGAGACTTCACATCCAGGATCAGAGGTTATGGGGATGGGAGGGCAGAAGCAGTATGATGTCTTCATTACTCAAAGGAAAAAAGCCAAATATGCTGAACGCCAGTGCTGCTCCCCCAACTGCCGTTGGCATCAGCTCCTGAGACACAGGGTTGCCAAGTCTCTTGGCCAGTATCTGCCGTTCTGGCAATTGGAGCCATCAAGAAAGAAGGGAAAAAAAAAAGATTAAAGGAATTACAGGAGTGACGAAGTAAGACAATTTTAGGGTCTGGTTCTCCAGCTAATATCAACTCACTGTGAACAGCAATGACTTCAACACTTCAACAAGATTATTTATGGATTGGACTCTTACGAGATAGCTTGGGAATACAGTGGTTGCTATTAAACAAGTACACATATGGATATTTGTATGTATATATAGCCAAATTACAACCTGGGGGTGCATGGGATTACCCGAATGTATGGAATAGGAAATCTCTCTGCAGTTATCATGAGGTTATAGCTGTACACAGCAATGTCTCCGTGGTGTCTAGGTGTACTTCTGTGCTCATTAGGGTGAAGATAGCATCTTTCTTCACTTTTCTCTGCTGGTTCTTTCCACAGTACGAAGCGATGGCTCTAGCCTACAGCTGTCTGAAGCTTTTTTCTCTCTGTCCTTCCCCTACCTTGTTATTCAGCCCTTCTCAAGGTTTTTGAGGACAGATATGTGATGGTTGAAACCTGCAGGAGCCAGGTGTTTTCAGAGCCTGACTTACAACTGTGATATCCATATCCCTTCCTCCAAGAAACAGGGTAATCCTGAATCTGCCCAGTTTTCATTGAAATGTCTTCCCATAACAACCACTGAAAAGAGATGCCCTATTATGCAGTTCAAGCTAAGGCGTACATTTGTATGAGCTCATTTAATATGGTATCACTTAATATAGTATGGTGAAAATAACCAAGTAAGTAATTTTGCTTTGTGTAAGCGAAAGTGCTCTATGCTCTTTTCACAATCATGTTACCAGAGCACATTATACGTTATTGATGTAAATGATTAAAATTTGAAAATATAATTTAAAATAAGAAAAAAAAAATCCTGAAGAGATTCAAGTGCTAAAGGTGTCTTTCTAAATTTTCTGTTATTTTAATTTAAAAGGAAAGTACTTGTTATTTTTCCTGTTAAAATTTTCCCCTTTTTAAAAAGAAAATAAAATGAGATTATTTCTCTCTCTCTCTCCCCCCCGCCTCCTTCTTTCCTTTTTCCTTCACCTTCCTTCTGATGTAAGGGAAAACGGAGTAGAGAATAAACAGCGCTCTCATTTTTCAGGCCCCCCCTTCAAAAAGTCAGCCTTATCTGGTTGCACTTTCTTTCGCTTCATGCTGAAAAGTGAGCGTCTGTTCTTTCAGCACCCAACACAGAGCAGGGAAAGGGCTGCTTTCTCTGGGAGGGTTTTCTTCCTGACTTGCCTTGGCAGGATCCAGCCACTCTCTCCAGGGAGCCTGGTGCGGGGGGACGTGGGGGGCAGACTGTGTCCCCCGGGACACGCGTCGGGCTGAGCTCACCCCGACCCGCCTCGGCTCAGGACTGAAGGCAGCCAAGAGCGGGCTTTGAGCCGGGCGGCTCCTCGGGGATATCTCTAACCTCCGCAGGACGTTTCCCGTCTCCTCTGCCGGTGGAGCGATACCGTGTATTTAAAGATCTGAAGTGCCCTGCGTCATAACGAGAGCAGAAGCATCCAGGCAAACTGGAGTTGGTTTTGTGGCTGGTGCTGTTTTCAAATTAGAAAAACAGTCAAGGGCTTTCGGATAAGATGTGCATGTCAAAAGGCAATAAAGAAAACAACTGGTCTTAAAAGCTAATCGCCATGCACCGTTGTGATTGGGACCGAAAAATGTTAGCTAATATTTTAAATGTGAGTGAAGGGTCAACAGATGAACCGTATTGTAAACATACATGTCAGCAGGAGGGCAGGGTTGAAGATAAAATTAGAACCATGTGCTTCTCCATTTCTCATAAGGCACAGAGGTCGTGACCCCAACGGCTTAAAAGTCCCTCAACAGGGAAAAATATAATAATGTCATATGTCAGGCAGGGAGATGCTGTGCTTATTAATTTTGTAAGGTACATACAATTGCTAAGAATAATGTTTTGTACTGTGAAGGAGAGAGTCTCTTTTAAGAACATCTGGTTTTTATCAAATAAAACTAGTCTTGAATCAGGTCTTAACACAATACATGGAAATACAGTTAGAACTTACAATGAACTGTAACTAATCCCACAAACTGAAGAATCAGCACAAATCACTAAATATGATATTTAGAGCAAATGAATACAGTCATCTGATAAACTTTGGAACTGCCTCGTTACTGCTGTTTATTCAGTCATTAAAGAGCTGTACCCAAGTTAGCATCTACCCCGTTTCCATCTGAAGGAAACTACAGGCTTTTTCTTTCCTTTTTCTTTCCCCATTAATAAATTCTAAACGTTTCTTTCCGTGGTGCAATTCTGTGGTCATTGTCCTGGTTTTTAAGTTAGAAAGAGGAGCGCAGAGGAAGGACTGACCACTGCACCCAACCCGATCTCCCTCAACTAAAGACCACGATGGTGAGGTGGGGCTTTGAAGGAGAAGACACCATTGTATATATGGCGGCTCCATGGATGGTTTAATGATGGCAATGGCAGCGTCCTGTTGCAGAGAGGTAAACCCTTGTATTGCCTTCCCAGAGCTTCAGCAAGTTCTCATGCCCAAGAAACGTATACGTGCGCTGCAGAAATCATTCAGGAGTCATACTTTCCTGGAATACCAGCCATTCATGGGTCTTGTCTCTTAAAAGAAGAAAAAGAAAAGGTGTTTTTTAGCATTTACTGTGCATCTGCTCTTATACAACAGTGTCCTCTAGAGGAGTAAATCTGGGACGGAGAGAAAAAGGTCCTGAGTTCTGATCTTCGCTTTGGGTGATTTTTCATGTCTCGGTAGGAAAATCCCTCTGTTGCTTTCTCCTAACACTAAAATGAAACGTACCTGTTTCAAAGCATATCTCTCAATATAAACTAGCTGCAGCTTCTCTGGTTCTTTGAAGATCCAGAAGGTGTATTTTTGTAGTGGAGGCACATCACAAAGTGCCAGGGTCCTCCTGGCCTTTCCATTCCTCAGGGTACTGCAGTTCCAACCTCATTGTCTTCTCTTCCCAAGCCAGACTTCTCTTCCCCTTTTCTACTTCCTATCACTGTTCCACTTGTATTTCTTGCCTGCCAGATCGCTGTCTGTTTTATCTCCCTTTATGTGCATTTCAAAACTGAGGCCCTGAAATGTCTGGGATGAAAATTGCCCTCAGAGGGGCCAAAGTGAGGAAGGAACTGGATGTTCTACTCAATTCAGATGAATCCATGCTAAACCTGTTTTCAGCTGTTTTCTCAAACGCAATTATTGAAAGCCACCCAAGCCAAAAAGACTTGTCTGTTGACTGTTTTCCAATCCCTGTGTTCATGGATATGCAGGTCTTTTATAATAGTTTGTCATGGTATTCAGGAACACTGGGCTGGAGGCTAATCTCCCACAGTTGCAACCATGAGAGAGATGGCCAGTTCAGGAGTGCACAGACCTTCCATTCCTGTAATCATAGCACACAAAATACTTCTTATCAGCCTCTAAAAATACAGATTTATAGGGGAAGCTCCAAAGCCATTCTATAATGTGCTATAGGAACATAACAGGGGAGAGATCAAGGGCATTGCAAAACAAGATTGTGTGCGAAGTACATCTCCCAGGTGACAAAAAAGCTGACTAATAACCTTTGCTTCTGAGGAAAGAGGGAAACCCAGTAGGGTACCTGCCAGTATGACCTGAAGGAAAAATCTGTGCTGTTTCGTGAGTGCCAGCGAGATGTGCCAACTAGACACTGAAGGGAAGGTAATGGTACGAAGCGTGAGTGTGTCTGCGTCTCTTACTGCCAGTCTCCAGTCGTTCAGCGGAGGGAGGAAAATATAGAAACACGGGCAGGAGGGTGAGTAATTCTTCCTGGCCACCACACGGTATGAAAGCTTGAAGTTAATTTAATATAAATACACTACAAACAGAGATACATTCCCCTTTGAAGCTCCCTTGTATGTACCAATACACTGGATACCTACAAATGTGCCTCAGAAACATATTTTTCTGGGAATTTTTCTCTATAAATTAATCAGTCCCTTCCCTAATCCCCTCAAAATCCATCTGAAAGCCATTTAGGCATCCTGTCACCATGAGCCTCATATGGAAGCAGCTTACAGAATTTCACTCTTCAGACAGCTAAAAACCTTTTTCTAGCTTTAACTACATTTATTCATGACCAATTTATTGCAATTTGATCTTATGCTCTACGGACATAGTCATACGGGGCCATGATATCTTTTCTCTGCCTTTGCTTTATGAGGCTGAACAAGCCAACTTCTCCTGTTTTCCTGTCACAGGATGCATTCTCTCTCCCTTAATAATCTCTGTGATCCTTCTTTGAAACATGGTTTCTTCTAAAATGCTGTGATCGTCCTTAAGATATTTAGAAAAAGGGTATCTGGGAAACTTGAGACCATGAATGTTCAGTAAGTTGTGTGCATGTGTTAAAACATATAAATGATGCGCTCTCACATGTATCTACACATGTATTTTAAAATGAAAGAAAAAGTGTCAAGGTTCAGGGTCTTGCCAAGCTCTTACCCCTGTACTTGGGCTGGACAGACCTCTTGGAGTCCCCATTTTGTCAGTTTAAGCAGCAAGCTGGAGGCTGCAGCACGAAGACAGTCAAAGCAGATCTAAATACAATAAACAATAACCACCTCGTCTTCTCTTCTGAGAATTGTGTAACCTGACCTAGTTGCGTTTTTAGAAAGTTGGTATGTGCCCCTACACGTATGGCTTCCAGCATAAAGAAACCCTAGAACCAGGCATGTTGTTATCATGTCACTTTTCATACTCCAGTCATCTTAAGGGATTTCATAAATCATAAAAACATTGTCAAAAACACTAAATTCTGTCTGTTACGCCATTCTAGTTTTAGTTTTCCTTATTTAAGCCTCTTATAAATGCATACGGCTTAAATGCTCATATAGCTGTCAGTACTTTCCCCTGATTTCATTACCTGCAAATTCTTGATGGAAAGCTGTGCACTGAAACGACTATGTTGTAGAAGACTTAAAATGGTATTTTGGATGACTTCTCCTGGGTCGCCTTGTTAAGGCAGTCAGCACTTACTTAAGCTATCCGTCTTGTATTTTAGTAAATGTCCCCGTATTCTGTTCTGGATGTACTTGAAGGCTACCCACATTCTGGGCCTCATTCTGCAGTCACATCTGCACAAGCCTAGATGTATACATATGCAGAGCATCATTAACTCTAGCAGTGCTTTGAGCAACCAACAGTTCTATAATCTTGATTAAATTTAATAGCCAAAAGAAGAGGCTAACCACGAATCAGTGATGGTGAAATATAAACCTTGCCCACCCCACAGAAATAAGAGGGCTCTGTGTTCTCGTACCCTGCCCCAATCATACTTAGATCTGTTTGAAAGCCAAACCAAATTGTAAATGAATCCAAAACCAAACCGCAAATTGGCTTCTGGCACTTTAGATGCTTTTATTTAGGTGCCACCCAGTTATGGAGGCTCCACAAAACCAAACTGGTGTTATTATCATCATTTATTCTACTTCTAAGACTGCTTCTGGCACCATCTAGGGCAATCTGAAGCATAATTAACAGAGCGAAAGGCAATGAAATTTTGTTTGAAAATGGTCTATTATTGTGATCCCATAGATTGTCTTTCCTGAATAGTGCGTCAAACTTTTTTCGTTAGAAAACCATTTTATCTTCTTCTGACTCTCTTTAGACTTTTTCCTTGGACACCAGTCTTCAAAAATTTCTTCAGTTCAGTTCCAGCTGAGGTGTGAAGGTTTGGATTATCGCTGTTGGGAACCTAGGCACTGACTCCCTGTTCTCGCCTCTCTTTGAGGTCCGGGTCTGTAGGAGCCACTGCTTTAGCTGAGGCAAGTCATTATTGCTAGCAGCTTATCCCTGTTCCCACTGGGTTTTGGACAACATGCTTAGCTTCTAAACTGGAAAAGGCTATGCCCACAGCCTCAAAAGGTTGTTGACTCTTGTCTGTTGACTGTGATACGGCATGGTATGGCAGTGCGGCTGCAACAGAGACAGAGCAATGATAAGTGAGGTTCCGGTTTCATCAGAGTCGACGGCAGAACCTTATTCACTGCAGCGGGGCAAAGGTTTCAACCCAGAGGGAGGGTGATTCATCCTGACTCTTGGGGTATTTTACTCTAAGTGGTGACCTCTGATCTGTAAGTCTAGACTCTATGGTCAGGGGAGGGAAAAAGGCATATCTAGAGCATGATGCATCTCATCCTAAAATAGACATCTAAAATAAATTGCGTGGTCTACAACCTAGCTGCCCATTTCTGTCCGCTGACTATAAAAAGCATCAATACGACTAGCTCCAAAACACACATCTATGTTGGTACCTACAGAAAGGTCATTTGCTGGAGAGGACTGAAATGACACAAAAAAAGTCCCACCGAGGTATTTAGCTGGGAAGTCACCCTCTCGGTGTTGTTACATTATGGACAGCAATACAGTATGTCTAGCGGTATTTGGCAATATTCCTCTGTGTGAGACTCGGGAGTGACTCAGGGATCGGGATTGCTTGTTTGTGGTTCCTACCCCCTCCGTTTGCACGCTCCCCTGTGCCTGGGGGGGGAGGAGAGGGGAAGGAGGAAGGCACGTTGAATTGGTCTTTACCCTTCTTCCTTTCTTTCTAGCTGTTTGTTTTCATTTAACACTTCTCTTAATTTTGTGTTTCTCCATTTTCAACTGTTTGTAATTTAACATTGCAGCTTCCACTAAAGAGTGCCTCCCTCAATTCAAAATAAATGAATGAAAAAAATCAATAATCTATATGCCATGTGCAGGATAGCTGTAAAGTTGTACTAGAATATCTATTTGGACATTCACTTTCAACAGTTTTTAAGCAATTGCTTTTAGGTGCCATGGTTTTACAGTGATGGGCTTTTGTACAATATCTCATGACTCATGAAAATAGTGCCTTTCACATTTCTAATTCTGTTTTGCTCAACTTTTTAAAAACTTTATTTTTTTGGTGTGTGAGATGAAAAGATGATACTAGTTTACCATCCCCAAGGCTTTAGAAGAGATAAGGTTATTTCAATTATGTGATGCCTGTGGATGCAGACAGACCCTTTGTTATCTAGCTGTCCCCCGTTTCTGAGACTTTCTGGTTCACAAGAAGCGCTTGTCACAGCACCATCAGGTGCCCTGCAAGTTTTACCTCTAATTTCTCTGATGTCTCTTTATGTGAGGCATCTCCCTTAAAAAAATGAACTTTTAGTTCTGAGATCTCTTATGGCATGAGGGAGGAAGATGTCTGTTGTTCTGTCTGCTCTGCACGGCATCATGTGGGGGGATATTGCCAGATTCAGCATACTCAAGGCCTGTGCACAGCAATTGCGCTGCTAAAATTTGCTCTGCATTTAGAAGGAGAATATCTGCAAAAGCAGGCTGACATAAAATAATTTTTGAAAGTAAATAAAGGAGTGATTTAATTTTTACCGTGCATACGAAAGTGTAGTTTGCAACAGAATTTTTGCTTGCTCTGTGCATTTTCAAAAGCTCCAGGCTGCTGTATTTCTAGAGCACTGCACCCAGGCTTCGTTGCTGGTAAGCACAGAGATTATTTTCTGGGTTTCATTTTCAAACCATAGTGAAACTGAAAAAGCAACGAGGGCTGGATATGAGTGCAAATTATGATGACCAGAAAATTATGATGACCAGCAGATAGAGCTCTGAATGGCAGAACTGATGGTTCACATCACTTGGTAAATACTTAGTACTACTACTACAAAACAAACACTGGGATTAATCATAAGAGAAGTCCGCAGGTTGAAAATCTTGAATGAGCAACTGTAGAAGGATTTTCAGAACCGCTTCAGTCTGTTGATGTATCTCACCATAAAATCTTTCCATATTCATATTTGTTTTTTGGCTGAAGAAGTTAAACAGTGGTCTGGCTGCTAGTACAAAGTGTTCTGTCTCCCTTCCCCTCCTGCCTTCCTGTATTGCCATGGCTCCAAAGTGAGGGAGGAGTCCGGAGACTGAGCAGAATCAAATGCAGGTGGGGATTATGTGCTAACCAGCCAAGACAAACAGCGCTCATGCTGTCTTCTATCTTTTTTTCTCTTTTTTTTTCTTCCCCTGAACTGTCCTACATTTGAAGCTATCGGCCTGTTTGTAGCTGCTGGTGCGTGCAGTGGTACCGATTGCTGCAGCGTTGCATCTCCCTGCCGCAGGCAAACACGGGCTCTTGTTTCTTTTACATTCTCTCCTCCCCCCCCCCCCAACCTTTTTCCCCCCATGGTTCAGGTTTTAAAGAAAAAAAAAAAAAAATTAATGCAGTGAATAATAGATCTGTGCAAAAAGCCTGGTAACAAAGCCAGGAGAAACTTGGCCAGCTTTCAGCTTTGTTACAGACTCAAAGCTCAGTCCAGGTGTGTGGAAAATTTTGCGACTGTTCTCCAGACTGCTCAGCAAAACCGGGCCCTCTTGCACTCAGACGAGCTGATTTCTGGTTTCACATGGCAACATGAGGAAAATCCAGCTCCCACGTGGTTTGTGGGTCAAAACCTCGAACTGAAACCGAGGGACACCTAACCCTCAGCCCACAAACCCAACCAAAGCAAAAGATTTACGCAAGGGCTGAATTTGACTAATAGTTTTCCCTTTAAGCCTCAATTTTTAATTCTAAAAATCTGATTATTAATTTTTTTTTCAGAAAATTACACTGAAATTTTGCACCTGAGATACAGTTAATCTCTCTTACCTCATCCAAAGACATATGGTAAAGAAGTTATACTGTAGTAGAAGAAACTAAAACTAATTCCACCTTCTGTTGGCTAATTAGTTCTTTTAGGCAGCATTTTGCCACTTGATCTTTCTCTTGGGTCCAGCTCTGCCCCTGCCAGGTCTGTCTCTCTGGTTATGGAGTATAACCACACACTGCGGAAAGTAGTTTCCCTGGGTCCCAACAGTGGACGCAGAAGCACAGGTCCTGGCGTGGTGTGCAGGTAACAAATACAACCCTGCGGTCACTTTTTATATGCTATAATGTAAACGTCAGCTAGTTCCCCAGGTATTCTCTGAGGTAGCACAAGGTGACTGCTGTCAGGGAGACTCGCCATGCTTTATCGCATGTTCTTTATTTCTTTGTTGCCTCCTTAAACTTAAAATGCAAGTCATAAATTCTGAAAATATAAAATCCACACTGGCAGCTTCCTTGTTTCAGCGGCACAGGATGGAAGTAGAGTCACTCGGACGTGGGCTGTGAGTGGTACCTCCCATCTGACATCCTGCCCACCCATCCTCTCCTGCTCCCACTCCGAGGAGCCCTGCACAGCTCCCTGCCAGCTCACCGTGGTGTCTCGTTCACTCCCCAAACAAGATTACGTGAAGCTGAGGATCACCTTAGAGAAACAGAAGGCATTATCAGGTTGTGTTTTTTTTTTTTCCTCTGATCCTCAAAAGCCTCACAGGCTTCCTTGTCATCAGCTAGGGAAAAAAGCCTTCTGCCATCGTTATGTACTTGTTGAGAGGTGATAGAGGATTTAACTTCTGTGGGTGCAGAGGAAAGCTTTTGCCAGCACTGAATCAACACCCAGCTCCCATGCCAGCAAGAAACCACTCCCCAAAGCCAGCACCCGCAATCTGCTCAACGTTTCTTGCTAGGACTCAGAACCCTTTAGGGCTGCAGGCAATTACGGAATATGGTAGTTCCTCCCCTTTTTCTCTTAGCTGCATAGCAATTTATAGATCAAAATCAGTATCTTTAACGTTTTGGTCCGTGAAATACTGCTCAATGCACAACCAGTCATTTTCTGCATTACCAGAGGTATCCAGGTGCTTTAAAGTGCATCCCAAGCGGAGCACAGGGCGAATACCCAGCCTGAAAGGGCAGCAGTTGCATTACATGTGTGGCAGAGTCCTCACGCAAAGAGAAGGGTCTTGCTGCCTTCTTGCCAAGTGCCAAAACCAGTCCTTTTTGATCCTTCTGCTTCAGGAATGTCTACTGATAGCCTAATATGCTGCAAGGATTGCAACACTAACTAGCAAAGAGTAGAAGAAAAAAAAAATACTGTTAACTGAGAGAGCCAAAGATTCTTCTGTAAATTCTTGCTGTTGCTTTCGCCACCCTCAGTGGGACATTAGGCTGGGCAGTCGAGTGTATGGTGACATGGAAACATAAACTTCCCAAGGAGGGCTGCTACCAGTACCCATCACTGTTTACTCCAATAATTTTTAAGGATGGTTGTCAAGATTTTTTTTTAAGTGCTTTCTTTTTTCCTTTTTTTTTTTTTTTGGTTATCATATCGTGGGTTAATACAGTTGTTTTAAATCTTGTTTAACTTTGTTCTGCTTGCTCAATTTGGGAGACTTTTAACTTGTCAGACTTTATTATAGTGAAGATTCTCTTTCCTGCTTCACAATTTAGTGCAGTGGGATTGCAAAAGCTCTAGGGGAAAAGTCAATTAAATGAGCGATGAAAACACTCCTAAGGATATTAAGAATTTGGATTTTGTTTGCTTTTTGTTTTTAACAAAACCTAATGTCAATTTAAACGCTAAATTATTTGATATTGTTTGGGTTTAAAAAATCAATGGTAATACTGTAGTGTAGGTCTCACCGGTTGCCTTGGTGCTTTAGCTCAGAGAGCTTTTGAAGCAATCATCTGACAATTCCCATTTATTACGGAGTTTGTTTTTGTTGAGAACAGTCTCAGAACATGAGAGAGTTATGAATGAAATCAAACTGTACATATGCTCCAGGAGCACACTCGGCGCACTCCCACCCCTAAGGGGCATTCCCTCCCTGGGTCCGGAGCAAACCCCCCTCCGTCGCGTGTGGTGGTGATGACGGCTCTGCCACCCCAGCCGCTCTGCTGCAGAGCTCTCCCTCACCGGCACTGCCTCGCTTGCTGATGCAGAGACAGCCGCTGGTTCCCAAACTCAGAAAACTCCCTCCCCTTACCTTTTATTCTGCAGCAAATGGCAACGCCCGGTCTGAAGGGTGAGAGGGAGAGTGTGCGCATATCCGTGATTGTTTTGTGATTATGCTTTATTTAGTTATTATTCTCAGCTAACAAAGATCGCTATGTGGTTAGAACCCCTTGGACGCAGCTGGCCTAGATTCAGTTTCTAATCTTATATATTTTCCTGCAGAGCTATACAGTCATATAGCCTGGACTCATTCCATACGATTTTACCCTCCTGTCACCTAAAGTCCTGTAGAAATAGGGACCTCCAGGGTGTGTCGCATTGCATTGGCCACACTGGGAATCTAAACCAATTCCACTTCTGACATAAAGCACTTCTGGACAGGATGAGTCCAGGCGTTGGTGCCGTCATGCCTCAGGTCCCTATTTATCATGAGACGTGAGAGGGGATGTATTGATCAGAAGGGAAATCCATCTAGCTGACTGTCCTGCCCGCGGCAGCGAGCAGCATGGAACAGAGCAAGCCTACAGTGAAACATTTGAACTACACTTGAACGTATTAGAATAAATGTAATTTTTCATGAGGTTCTGGGAAAGCAGTTGTTGATTGGCCTTTACTAAAATTCTTGTGAAAAATCATGATTTTTGTCAGCCTGAGTAGAACACGTGTGTCGTGGAATACAATGGACATCCTTGCAGTTTGGTAGTTGTGGCCTCCCATCAGATTACATTTCCGTTATTCCACATGAAAAATAATGCCTTCATTGTAAGACAGTTCTTTTAACCTTTAAAAGATGGAAACTTTACGCACATGCTCCTGCATCTGCTGAGTATTTTTATGAACGCATGGTACAAAAGGGGTTAAAGTGCACTTGGCCTCTCCAGTGAACCTGGTGTAAGAGCAAAACACCGGAGGGCAAAGGGTGCCTCAGCCTTCGGCCAGCTGAGTTTATATGGTATTTGGGGTCTACTGGAAGCAGGCGTCTTCTCTAGTCCTCGGTGTCAGTGTATTTTAATGTAACTTTCTGCATAAAGCCGCTCTGATGTGAAAATCCCCCTTTGCACAGCACTTTGCTGCTGCACACCCCGTGCTCTGGGATCGACTGTGTCCTTGGGGAGTACAGCAACGGTGATGCCCGTCCTTGCCGTGCCGGTGAACTTCTCCTGGTATCTTTGTAGGAAAAAATACGCAGGGTAGTTACGGAGCGGTGAGTTGCGTTAAAGTTCTTGGAGGCTCAATGAGTGATTTAACGGTCACAGCTGTTTGTTTGCAGAGGGGGTTTGGACAAGTGGAAATATACTGACCTGCCATCTGAGACCTACTCCTAGCTCTGCAAGCTCTTCCTATGTGACCTTGGGCAATTCGCTTCTCTGCTTTTCCTCCCTCCTTTATCTGTCTTGTCTATTTAGTCTCTCAGGAAGCTCTTAAGAGCAGAGACTGTATCTTACTCTCTGTTTGTACAGTGCCTAACATAACAGGGCCCCAGGCTTCCTGAAGTCCCAAAGATGCTGTTGCAATGCAAGTCGTAAATGTTAAAGAGGTGTCAGACTCTGGCCCAGCTCACCACCGTCACCATCTGTTTTTCTGTGACAAATTAGTAGTACGAAAGCACGCAGCTGAGTGATTAGAGCTGCGACCGTTTGCTAGACTCCCTAGGTTCTGCTCCTGGGTTCGGCACCGCCGCCCTTTGTAACAAGACCCGTTTAAAAATTTTCCATGCTGTTGGCTTTTCTTCCTTAGAGAGTGTCAAATTAGTAAAAACTGAAAATAAGGAGAAAAAAAAAAATCAAGAGCATGCCAGTTTCAACAAAGCTTTAATGGGAAGATGATTCAGGGGCCCAGGTTGGAATTCCTGGCAAACCAGAAAGCAAGCGACCTCCTCCTCCTCTCGCCTCTTGTAGAGGAGCCAGTGGTGTTCACGTGCACTGGAGCAGGCGGTGGTTGAGATCTCTGCTCCAGCAAATGTTTTGCACAAAGAGGAGGTTGTGGGATTTGGTAATGTCATGGTGGCTGGGGCCATCACCTGGGGTGCGAAAGGCTGGTTCTTGGTTTGGACTGCACGATGTGGGCCTGGCTTTCCCCCTTCCCGATAACTTCCTAACCACTAGACTCTGCTGTCCCAGGGAGGAAGGAGTTGGGATTGTCTCTGTGGCTTTGTGCTCACAGTTTTGCAAGGTTTTGAGGTTGTCCCCAGTGGAAAGGGAAAAATAAAAAATACTTTACCTTTTGAACAGATAGGGCAGCCATTTTCTACCCAGCTCCTTGTGAAAGCAACTTTATTTCTTATTGTCTCCGTGTGTCCTCTAGAAAGTGGGTACACTGGTGCTTTTAAATAACCTTTGTGATGCGCTTTGTGATGTTTGACCAGCTTCTCCTTTGGGTTTGGTACTTCATCTGATCTGGATAGAAGTGTGGAAAGGCAGTTTTAGATGGGTGGCCTGTGCCCTAGACCTTGGGCGTTCCATGGAACAGCCTTCAGGCGGTTGTCATCTGACCTCAGTTGCAGCATCAGCGAAGGAGCTTTTTGCTCCACAAATAATCGTTAGCTTTTGGTCGTGCTTCCTCCACACAGCACTTCCCTACAGTGATAGAATCAGCCATGCCAACTTTCTTCACCACCCAGGACTCTCCTGGAGAAAGGGAATCCTCCGGCTGGGCAGGGGATGCAAGCAGCAAGCAAGTATGCACCGCTGCACCAGGATTTAACTCTGTCAGCATGGAATATTCTTAAATCTTATGAATGTGATTAATTCTTTGCACTAGAAATTTTAAAATATGCCCTGCTTTAATTCAAATTGTTCTTGGCCTCTTTTTAGTAATTTCCTGTTATTTGTTGGAAATCATGTCATCCAAAGGACTTAAGCAGATAGATCATGGGGAGTCTACATTTAGCCATAAAACTACCATGTTTGAGCTTCTGTCTGATATACTGGATGAGGCAATGACTGGTGATGATGCTTGTTGTGTTAATCAAGCCATTGGATTACTAAATTATTTCTATGTTTTTATTCTACTTTTCTTGGAAGAGGCTTCCTTGACAAGCAGGTGTTTCTTTCCAAGATCATAATCAGTGCAGAAACATAGGGTAGCTTGGAGCTGTCACATTTCCACCAAAAGTATTTCATTACTATTATGTTTATGTCTACGTCCACTTAATGAGATTTCTATAGATCATGAGACCCACTTAGTATGTCCTTAACTCCATAATGATAGGAAATGGTACTCTCAACTGCCAGACTGATTTCCCTCGTGAGGGTTATAACGTTAAAATTTCCTTTCCAAAACTAAGAGCCATATGTTGCCCCATGGAACTGCCATCGGTTGCTTGAATGAGTCAGTGCCCTGGATTTTATGACAACTGGCATGACTACTGTGGTTGAAATGAAACGTTTCGACTTCAGGTATTGCAATCACAAAGGAGGTTAGTGTCTGAAGTGAAGTGGAGCGTGCCGGTGCAGAAGTGAGCTCATTTCCTAGCTCGGATCTGTCATTTCTTCAGAAGCAGAAGGAAGAAGATTTTGCATCTGTTCCTTCTTGCCTAGAGGAAAGCACGCTTATTAACTGTTTGACAAAAGACCTAGAAACCTTGAGCTCCAATGATGCCCAAGTCATTTTAGCCACTGAATCTTGCAAGATGCAGTTTAATAAAACCTGCCACTGCTACGAAGATTTGCAGGGAGAGGAAAGAAAAAAGTTTATTCATGGGAGATATATCTCCCTCTGTTCGCATTATTATCAAACTGAGATATTTCAGGACGAGGCAAAGATGGGGGGGTTGTTTGTTTGGTTTTTATCTCTCCAGGCTCAGGCAATTTTGTGAGCCTGTAGCTGTAACTCCGGGAAGAAACAGGTGCAATGAAAAGTAAGTTGTCAAGTAGTGTAAAGTTTCTCCAGCCCCAAAGCAGGAATCTTGAGAGACAGCTAAACAGGAAAGAAATTCTCCAAAATAAGTTATAGTGCCTGTCTGTTGTGGTGTAATTGACTGTTGTTATATATTCATATGAGGTGTAGGAAAGTATTTGGTGTGTTTTTGCCAATAAAAGAATTAATGATGTAGATCCCCATTTTCCAGTAATTAATTGCAACTATTTCTGCCCTGGTATGTTTATAAAGCTTAACTGAACTTGCAAGCAAGGAGAAGTTTAGCACAAAACATGACTGAAGGGAAGGCAGTTTTATCCAAGGGTTTGCTCTGTCTTTTGGTTTGCGACATCTAACATGATGGGTTTGGTAGTGGTTTTGTTACATAAAGATGATTTGGGGCTGACATGGGCTATTTGACATCAGAAATTCACTTGTATTGATTGATTGATTGCCAAATCCGGCTTTCTGCAGATTCCAAAAATAAAATGAAGCATGAAAAGGGAACCCATTTTTTTACAGTCCCTGTAAATACATAATCTTAAGACTTTTCCACAACGAGTAGACACTAACTTTCAGAGCCTGCTTTTAAAATTGTATTTCTTCATGTACTTCAGGCCATTGGAGGTTTTTGTGTCCCTTCTGCTCTCCCACCCCCCCAGTCTCTCTCATAGTCTAACATTCAAGGTGTCTACAATACCAAAAACAAGTATATTGTTGGCTTGTGCATGTCATAGCTCTTCATCTGAGGGCCATGAACTCAGCAAGTGTTTCTCTTCTAACATGAGAGGATGGAAAGAGGTAAGAACTTGTATCGTCTCTGAGGTGAGCGTTGTGGAGCCATGCCAGTCTTCTGCTAAACAGAGGTCTGTGTTGCAAAAATGTATTCCTGCAGGTAATTTTGTGATAAGGGGGAAGACTAGAGATAGATGGGTTATGGGTCTGACTCAAAATTCATTGAAGTCAAAGGAGAGATCTTCCATGATTTTAATAAATGCTATTTTAAAAGTATGAATTGGTGATAAGCCAATACTTGGGTTTGAACTCTCTCAGAATTTGGGGAACAGTTGAGATATGATGTAGTTAAGAGCTATGAGTAAAGTTTGTCTCTAGAGCCCTAACTCCAAGAAATTCCTGTGTTGTTCAGCTCCAGAGTTTGGTTTAGAGTCTCTGATGCAAAAATCTGTGAGATTTTACAGTGCTAAGTCCTAATTTTACAGTAGGAATTTGAAGGATGCATCACAATCAATTTCATGTGAAAAAGGGATAGAAACACAAACTGTCTGTAGGTTGGATTTCTCGGTCAACATGATGTATAATTATGCAAATTGCCTATATGAATGGCCAGCTATTGTTGCATAAAGCACGTAAAATTAGTATAGCCTATTCAAACTATGGTGTGTTTCCCACTGGTGGTCTTGCCATGTAAGTAGTCATGCAGAGTTTCAAAGCCTCATCTACTGTTCTAGTGCTAATTTTCCATGTGAGCAATAGTAGCTGACGTGGCTGGAAATGCGGTCTTGTAAAAGGAACAGAGGTTACTTCAAGGTAATCTCCATTTTAAAGCAAGTTCCACCCAGCAAGAAGTTGCATAGCTTTTATTATAAGTGACAATATTCACTTCTTTTAGTTTAATTTGGGCTTACTGATGATACAGCTTTACACTCTTGAAAGTTGAATCATTGAGAAATAGGTTATTCTCCAATTTGTCTTGGCAAATTTTTCACTTTTCTTTATACACCTTTGCCAGTAATCTAGACCACTCATATAGGATTGCTCCGGAGATGCTGAACTGTGTTATATCCAGAACAAATTCATACTGTATCAAGTAGAAACCACCACATTTTTATTTGATGGATGAATCTTTCAGTGTCCTCGGCAGTGTGAAGACAAAATAATTTCCCAAAGGCATGGACTGTGCAACATTTGGAAGTGTAGATTTGTTAATATATGTTTATTAATAGATATAAAATGAAGATACGCGAGATCTCTGTGGAAGTTTTTGTTAAGCTTTTGAGTATGTTGAACAGCAAGTGTTTCTTAGAAATGAAAAGGAAGGCTTTTTGGGGTGCGTGAGTCTCCCTAACTTATTTGCTAGTTTGTAAAGTTTGGATAGATGAAGTTTGTTCTACATTTCAAAAGCATCATGTTTGGGTTTTTTAATTTCATCTGTGCAGCTGTTTCAAGTAAGTGGTTTTGATTATTGGGGTTTTCTAAGTATGAAAATTATACATTTTGTCATTTTTGAATGTAAAATAGATATTTCTTAAAACATACACTTGTATGCTGACACAAATATTTCTTAAAACATGCCTTTAAAGGCTAATACTAACTCACTGTCATGCATTAAATCCAGTCTTTCTTATGGAACATGCTGTACTGAGACACAAGTACAGGTGAGTCCAAAGTCTGTACTTAACCTGACACAAAGCACAAACCATGAAGAAGATGGTGAAACCTTCTTCTGAGCTCCAAACCTTTTTCAACTGAGCTTCCAAGTTGCCAGAGAGTACCTATGCCATTTCCTATTAAAATCCAATTCACTATGAAGAATCTGTGGGTGATGCTTTCGTGCTTTCATCTGTCTTTGTAATAGCCATCACAAACTGGATAAACTAAAGATGATGAAAATTTTATTTTAATTCCTACTTCTTATTGTCAGTGCTAACATAAATCAGCTTCACTGTAAGGAAAAAAAAAAAAACAAACCACAGAAGAAAAGTAAATAACAGCTGTAATTGTAAACATTTGTAATATGAGTTATGGACATGGGATGCCAGAATTTGCAGAATCTTAAAAGAGTATGTTTTTATAGTACAGAACTTAATACTGCAAAACTGAGTAATAGCATAGAAACTCATGTGACTTTTCTTCAATGATGTTACAAGCATACTCAAACTATCCCTTTCCAAGCAAGACAGAGTAACTTCTTCAAAAACTCAATACATTTTTTAAAATGTTTTGATTTTGTTGAATTGTGAGGACATAGGTATTTACCTGGTGTAAGTTGCTGTAACACCATTTACTCGGTGGAAATAGTGATTTATCCCAGATGAAAATCCAGCCTAAAATCTCTAGCATTTTGTTTTCAGTTGGATCGCACCATATTAATTATTGTTGTTAATTAATATTAAGACTTGTTTAGGCTGTTGCCATGGAAATTTCAGTTACTGCAACATTATTTTATACGATGTTAAAAGAAACAATTTCACCCTGTCTTAATTCATGAAAGTATCTGTTGCTGTTTCCAAGTCCACAGCTTTGATGTTTCATCCTTCTCTTTGCATCCTTCTAGCTCCTTCTCCCTCAATACTGAGCGTATGGCACTTACATTCATTTTCAAGACCTTTCATGATCTCTCTCCTTCCTGCCTGTCACCTTGCCTTTGGTTCATCGCTCACACCAGCTTGCATCACCTACTTTCTAGATCATTAGAGAAGCCCATTTGTAACTTCGTCTCATATATATGTATGTCGGAGTCGGTCTCCATAAATACCTTAAAGGTATTCTGCTTTTTCAGATCCTTCTGTAAAACTCATGCCAGTATAAACTGCCTGTCGTGATGCCTATTCTGTCCTTGTTGCCCCCCATCTATTTGTTGTCACTGTGTGACACTTGGACTAGAAGACGTATGAAGCAGGAACTGTCTTTCCCCTTGTTCTCTTTCTTTTTTTAATATGGAGTCTAGCACACCTGAAGCCCTGATCAGATGAATCTTTCATGGAACGATGGTAATAAATACATAACACAAATAATCATAATGGTTGTTATTGTTCATGCATGTGGTATAAGTGCGTAAAGGGCTCCTCCAGTGTACATTCACACCGCATTTCCATACAGCACTTTGTCTTTTTAAGCTTCTCCAGGTTTATTGTTGTTGGGAACAGACCTGCTAACTCCCGAGGAAGATTGGGGGTCATTGCATCTGTAGGAAACTAAGTTCAAAAGAGGGCTAGGCTAGACACTGACACATAGACTTCATACTTGTGAAATTAACTTTTAAGAAAGGATTTGAAATGGAAAATGTTTGTCACTGTAAGCATCTTGTAATTACTCACTTATGATTGAGAAGGGATTTTCCTCTGTGTCTTTTAACTAAGATGAAAGTAAATCTACCTTTAGTTTGAGCTATCATGTAGAACCAGAACAATTTCTGAACTTGCCTCTGTGTCCTTTAGAAATTATATACACTGTTGTATGTGCCTGGTACTTTGCTTAACGTATGTACTCACTGCGGTGTTTTCTGCCTACATAGTGGTTTCAGGTAATTTTAATTTTCTTCTCTATGTATTTTAAGGATACAATTCAATTGCCATTGACTTCATTGGAAGCTGGATCAGACCCTATAAAACGGTCAGTTAAGAGTTCTTTGACAAAAGGAAAAATAAATTTACTGTCAGGCAAGTTGAAGATGTAAGTGAAGGGACAACTGGCTCAGGCTTGTACGAGGTTATTGCCTTCTGTATGGTTTCAGGAAAAGATTAGCTGGAGGCTATTACTTATCTGAAGAACTCCCTTCATAAAGTCTAGCCGTTAGCTATGTGAGCAGGGAACTTACAGTGTTATTTCCCGCTGTTGTATTTGGTTAATGCAAAAATTTACACTCTCTGAGTGCTGGTTTACAAAGTGGCGTGTTCGTGACATGCAAGGGTGTCGAAGGTAGTATTTGGTGTGAAATACATGAGCCTTGCTTGGGGCAGTGTACAGTATATAAGCCTCAGGACTTGGCCCCGGTATCACTTCCCTGCTCCGGGAGTAACAGCGTCTTCTGACGCTCTTGTCCTATGCCATGATTAAACAGGAATCTGTTTACTGAAGGATTTCTACAGCTGTAAAACTAAGCAGAACACATGTCCAGAGAAGTGAACAGCACGTCATAAATAAAGAACAGTTTATTCACAACCTCTCCGGCAGCTGATGAACCTATCAGGCACAGGAGGGCTTTCAGAACAGGAAACTTCTGTGAAGGACAGAAGCTAGTTCGGGATCAGTGATTTATCATTGCATGTTGTGTAAAAACAGCAGTGTGCTGACACATCTGCAGAGCTCGATATATGAAGCTGTTGGACAATTTACCCCAGAAAACTTAAGAATAAAAAAATATTGATCTCTAGTTGAGTTCTGCTGGCCTCTGAATCGCATCTAGGTAAGAGAAGTCTGCTGGCCCAAGAGATGTCACGGGAGGGAGGTCTGGTCTGAAGCCAGGACCCTGTGCTGCGTGTGGAAACAAAAGCAATCTTCCCTGCCCTCGAGAAATGTTTGTCAGCTGCATACTCTCTGACCTGCTCATTGGATCAGCGTAAAGGGATGGGGACATTATTCCTCTCCCATGTCCTTTTCAGAAGTCGTGAGGAGGAAGCGGGTATCTGCAGCCGTACAAATTTAGGCATTCCTTTGGCTCCATCAGTGCCAAAGGTTCATGTTATTGTCACCGTCTGTGTTTGTGGAGAAAGGTCTGTGTGCATCAGGTGTCCAAAACAGCCCCTGAAGTTGTTTGTGGCTATTCCTTAAAGCCAGGAAATTTTTTCTGGGTTTTGAGTGGTTCTTTTTCTGAGTTGGGGGAAAGGGGCATATTAAAATTGTTAGTAATTCTGAAGCAAATGAAAGTAAAACTTTTTCAAAAGGAACGTGTGAGTTTCCAGACGTCCCCAGACTATGGAGACATGCTTTGTGAAGGAGGAATGTATCAAGTTTCTTCATGATGTGGTAGATAATTTCATCTACATGAGCCCCTATCTCAGCCTGCCTATTTTTCCTTAAGTTACTAATCCATACAAGTAACTGATTAATTTGATTAGGATTGGTGAGAGAAGTACCCTCTAGGCACATTTTCCCCTCTACCGCATGAGGAAAGCTGAAGACTACCCCATACCTGTTTTTAACCATGTAGAAAGGCAAAACTCTGTCCTTGAGGTAGAGAGGAAGGAAAGTCTAAACATCTTCCTTTTCTTTTCAAAGTTAGTACAGGCAGGTTTGACTGCACCGGAGATGAACTCAGTCAATTCAAGCCTCTCCCGTGTATTTGAGCAGAGTTTGTCAGTCCAGAACTATGTGTCCAAGGTTCAGCTGAACACAAGCTCTGCTGCTGACACCTGAGCCAGGGAAAACTGCACTGAGACTCCAAACTCCTGTATGTGTAAAGGCTTGTCAGGGGAGAATACTTGGGTCAATACTGCCGAGCATTGGGTTCAGACAAGCACTCCGAAGGTGAAAAGGTTTCCACAGCCTTTAGGAAACAAGTCATCCTGCCTTTCTGAAGGACATTGTTCACCTGGACCAGAGAGACAGAATAACACACATGCAGTGAATTTTCATTTCAAGCAGTGAGACAGTGCAGCCTGGCAGAGGCTTGGTGAAATGGTGCTGCTCGTTGCATAAACAGCTTATGCTTATTATTGGCTGCACATCCACTTAAACTCGAAAATACCCTTTCCCCAAGCTAACTGTAGTTTCTCCTCTGATTGTTCATTCTTGTTTGTTTCTTCTGGTATGTTCTTAAAGAGAAAAGAAACCTGGTCTAACAAATGAGCCTAGCATAGCAGGATCCAGATTAGCGGCAACGTACCTGGAGTTTAGGTACGTATTTTTTTGTCTGAAAAATGGCTAAAGTAGTGTATGAACACATTCAGGGCTTGTTATGAAAGGATTAGGTCCAGCTCTTTTCTAGAACAAACTTGAACAAAAACCAATCTATTTTGTTCATCTTTCATAAAAAGATTAAGCAGACTGATTTATTATGTATTACAGTAGTCACACGCTAGAAGATTCTTTCCAAAGCAAAGGCGCTTTTTTATTCAATTAAAAAAAAAAAGAAATTTGTAAACAGGAATGGACAGGAACTGCTACGTTCCTAGGCTGATCCAGTGTGAACACGTTACTCTTCAGTTTGAAGGTGGTTGGCAACTTTTTGGCAGGAATATTATTTATTTAATTAATTAGTGTGGAAAGAACCGTTTGGCTTGTTTTCCCGCTCTCCTAACAATCAGGAGCTTTTGCGTGTTGGATGCTCCATCGCTTCTTACATACCACTTTTGCAACCTACTCCCTTTTCGTTTATGCATGATGCTTTTCCTTCAGTTTGGTGAACCAAGTTGAACCAGCAGCAAGCTAACTCTCTCTGACTCTCAGATGCGCCAGCAGATCCCATGGTTTTATTGCTAAGCCATTAAGAGATTTTTTTTTTTCTTCAATTAAAACTTCTCTGGGCTGGTTTCTGGCCAGCAGCAGTTTCCCCAGCTCATAAGTTTTGGACTCTGGATGGAAGAGAGCCTCCAAATAAGCACTGGCCCTCCCCTCTGGAAGCCCCACAGTCCATCAGTTTTGAACACAACAGCCTGGTCAGCAGAGGTTGTCAGATACGTTGGGACACCCCATCAATTTAACGTGGAGACAGAAGCCCTTTAGGGAAGTACCTGGTGGTGGTGTGGGGGAGAATTACAGGGATAAGATTTTTGTCAAACATTAGAAAACCTGAAAAAAATGTGTGCAGTGGATATATTCATCTCCGCTGAGGTATGGGAGGGTCTTTTCTTCAAGAGTTATCTCATTCCGAGTGGGCACCAGGAGCAGAGGAGAGCGCTCGGAGGGTAGGCACAGCGAGCAGAAGGAAATCATTATGTTGGTTTTTTCCTTATCAGTCCTGCAACTTAAAACTGCCCTGAAGAGAAGTGTTTCGACAGAGCTCTTCACACTTCCAAACAAAAGAGCTTTTCTCTCTTCCTTCCCCCTCGCCCTCCCCCCAGTTTGGATGTATGGCTGGAGAAAAATGATTGCAGGCATTGTCTGGCAACAACAACCGCAGAGGCTCTTCTGGAAACAAGTTGGGTCAGGTTCATGAGTGCGCACAGAAAGAAAGAGAGAAAGGAGGGGGGGGAGAAAAAAAGCTAGCTCCCTGGCCAGATAAATAACTCACTTTTGGAAGATGCTTCTCCAGTGTTCCTGCTGTTATATAACAGCCTCAGCCAAGATCCAGCTATTTCATATTTGCTTAAGCGAGAGAGTCATACAGGGAAAACATTACCGTGCTATGTTAGTTGTTTAGTCATTGGTACTGGGAGAGGTGATATGCTAACAAAAGTATGCAGTAACGAGCACTTAAAATGTGATGTTTTATTAGTTCTGCAGTAAATAGAGGGAAGATCCTAATGACTAATTTCTGCTCTTAATTTAATTCGTGTTGTGAACATGAAAATGAGGAGAGAATTAATTTCTCAGAGGCTGGATCCTCTCACTGACCCTATGCATGTTCGCGTTTAAACAAAAGAAACTAAATTTCTGCCCATGCATTGCTGGAAAAAAATGTCTATAGTTTTGTCTGGGTGTCGTGACAAAGGGGTTTAATGTAACTTAAAGAAATAATTTGAGTATAAAGTGGGGAGCTGATTGCAGCAGTAAAATAATCAGATGTTAAAAGGAGCAAATACAGTGTAACGGCTAAAAGCCCAGGAGTGGGAATCAGGCCAGCTGGGGTTCTGCTTCCATTCAAGCATGCTGTGCAACTCTGAGTAAGTCAATAAACCTTGCAGGGCTTCAGTTCGACCATCTGTAGAATGGGAATAGTAAAAATATTATTCCCTGTCTCCCCAAACTGCGGTGAGCCATTGAGATGAGTATTGAGTCAGTGCTGTGAGTTGAGAAGAGGCAGATTTAAACTTTCCCAAAGTTCAGAAGTTTGCTTCCAGTTCATTTCTGTTTGGGAGGCTCCACTCCACCTTTGCAATTGTAAATCCGTTCTCCTCCCGCCTCTCTAGCTGGTGGGCGTCTATGGGCCTGGTGTGAACGCTCGGCAGACGCATTTATGTCCCCGACAGTGTCGTTGTGAGTCAAAGTACGTTGCACTTTGGGAACTGTGGCAACAGGGAAAAGCGTGCACAGTTGAGGATGAAAAATTGAAGCGAAACCATGGGACTAGTAGTTAAATTCTTTACATACTTCAGAGATCTCTCTCTAAAACAACCCGCTCAAGATCCTACTAACCCAAATCCCATGAGCCCACGCTGTGTATACTTTTAATTACGACAGCACCTTTCTTCTTCAGGTTGTTTGGCAGCTCCCAGATGGAGTGTGCTCTAGAGCCCAGGCATCGCCAAGACGTGCCTTTGCGCTTACCTCTCTGCACCCTGAGAAACGCGTTGAAGTGGACGAGGAATATTCTCAGTGCACAGAGTTGTTCACATCCATAAGTCTCGGTTAGGGCTTAAGCGTACACAGCAAAGGGACAGTTGGGACACATGAAATACTATACAATTTAGCCTTGCTAAATTATATTTCAGTTGTGTCTAGCTATAAATTGTTCTTCCTGTTAATTTTCATCTCTGATTCTGGGTTGTAGTTAGAAACAGAAGTGCTGAAATACAAATCCAGGCTTCCTGGTGTATTTAGCTCAGCGTTGGAGTCTCCAGAGGTTGAGATAAGTTCCAGAGATTATTCCAACGGTTTGCTTGCTCATTGAAAGTAATTTCCAGATCTCCGGGTAGTTCAGAAGGTGAAACAATCAATTAAATACACTCACGTGCATACACACTTGCACAAAATATCCCTGAGGTGGCTAATGGGCCAGAATGTTTAAAAGGCACCAGGAGCCCAGTTCAGAAAGCTGCAAAGACGGCAACAGCTTGGACATCCAGTCTCTTCAGAGGCTACCGCTGAAATTTCTCACATCTTTTGTATGTTACGTGCAAGCCAAAAAGCAAGCAACAGAGCAGCACAATTATTTTGTCAGAGTAAGATGTACATTTTCTCAGAATATAAATTCTTTCGTTTTGCACTCAAAACTAATTGTAAAAAGAAATACACACGTGCAAAATGTTTTACTTTTTCCTGGTTTTGATTAGCAGTGAGGTTTTTTTCACACAGCCCTCACTAAAAGTCTGCCGTGTGGGAAGGGCTTACAGTGTGTTGTAAACAGCAGGTTCAAATCAAGGCTAAACCAGTCCTCTCTGTCCAGCCAAAGCCACAGGGTGCTTGAAACTCCAATCTATTGCAATATTGGAAACAAACTACCGTGCAGTAAATTGTAAAGACTATTTTTTCATCTTGCTGCTCTTATATGAATTCATTTTCTTTCAGCTACACAATAGGGTGAAAAATCAGACAAAACAAAAGGAGGAAGAAAAAATCTTTTCAGTTGCAGAATGACCTTTTTCATGGTCTTAAGTTCACGATGCCGCAAAATAGTGAATTTAAAGACATTTTAAACAAACTACTAAGTTGAGAAGATTGTTTCTTTACATGCCCTAAAATTCTTTACTTCTTGACATATATTTTATTTCACATTTGGCAAGATGGCAGCCTGAGCCCTGAAAATCATCTTGTTCTAGCTACCTCGAAGCAATTTTAAAGTTCTGAAGTGACTTTAAAAAGATATGTCTTTTCTGATCTAATACTACGAGATTTAATCCTGGTCTGTACATGCATATTCTGTAACACTCAGTAAAATCTTTGGGAATTCTCCATGTAGTAAGTTTCCCATGAAGTTCTGAAAGCAGAGTTTTGCCTTTCTTATCTTATTGTCAAATGATTAAATATCTTATTTTTTTTTTTTTTTTAAATTTTTAAAGCAGTAGGGGTTTAACACCCAGTCATCTGTGTGCCACTGAAGTTAGGAAATATTAAGGCTCACACTTTACTCGAAGATGTTATCTTTTCTGCTTTAGATTGACAAGACTTAACTGTCATCTGATTGACTGTTTGTTTTCCAGTGTATGCCTTGGTCACCATGCAGAGCTCCATGCATCCTGTGTATTACAGTGGCAGGACTCCAAGGCAGTATTTGGCTATCAGTTTATTCACTAGATTTTTCATTCAAAATCCCTCTTGAGCTTTTCAGTATGGCTCAAATAAATTATTAGTTGGCTTAGAGTGCTGGCTGTAAATGTTTGGGCCTTTATTTGAGCATTAAAAAAGGCCTGGGAACTATTTCAGGGAAAGTATTATTAACAAATTCTGTGTGATAAAAATCTACTATTTGTTTTGGTTTTCAACCAGGATTTTTTATTTTGGGGGGAAGGCAGGGAGGAGGTTGGTGGCAAGGAGAACCATTCATATCAGAAACGATGTCATAATTACACAGAGTAGAGAGCCTGTCTAGAAAACAGGATTTTAAAAATTATGTGGAAACCTCTATAGGCAGAGGGGGAGATCCCTATGGATGTCTCCAGCAGCCGAGTTGGCGGCCTGGTACAAGAGTGCTATCGGAAGCAGAGGTAAAGATTTCATTAAGAAAGCATTTCGGACAGTCAGCAGGCACACCCTGATTTCCAGGAAATAAGTGTTATCCTTATTAACTCCTTGAATACAAGTCAAGGTGCAAGCATTCCTGGGAAGTGGACGGAACACGCTGGAGTCCCCGAGCAAGGTTCCTTCAAAGGGCGATGCCCCCCATGTTTTCCAGAATTGTCCTGTGCAACTGGATTTTCCACACGGCAGTCCTCAGCATCTTCCTTTTCTATGTTAAATTCCCTCTACACGGTGTTTCTGGTGGAACGTTCGTCTCGTCAGGTGTGGTTGTGAGTCTCCGTTGGTATTGCCGGTTGCGCCACTGGAGCTCAGTGTTATCCCGTGCAGCTTACAGATCTCGCTGCGTTTATTCCTGGTAAACCCGAGTTTGATACAGTCCTCAAGAGACAATCGGGGCTAAGATTTTTGACCCGTGTCTCATAAAACCACATGACCAGCTCTTACTGTTTTCTTTCCTCTCTGTATTTTCCCTGGTAATCAGATCAATGTGTACAAGGCTGGCTTAACAAATTGGGCTATAGGATCAAGATGGTTTCTTGTATCACCGAAACTGAACAACACCAGAGTTTAATGGAAAATTTTCACCTCTAATAATTGGATGGATTAATATTTTCCATCCATTTCCACAACTAAAAGTCTTGGAGAGACTTTTTTATCAAAACTTTAAAAAGTAGACCAACATTGACACTAATTGACTGTTCAGATTGAAGCGCCTCCAGGGCCAGCCCTGACCTGAATGCTCCTGGGGCTAATCCTAAAGTAAATATGTTGTTGATAAAAAATAATTATTCTTGACTGTGCTTCTGCTGCTTCTAAAGTCAATGGCAAAGCTCTCACTGGCTTTAGAGGACACCCATCCTACCGTATTTTCACACAGTGATCCCAAAACAGTCTGCTTTGGAAGGCTCCCAGGCTGGACTTGCTACCTGCTCACCTTGGGCAAGCTGGAGATGGAAGGGTGCGCTTCCACCACCCAAGGACCATCCAGAGGTTTTTGGCAGTCCTGTTACTTTGCAGCATTAGCAGTTGCAGTTCTGTAGAGGGAAAAACAACTTGCCTCTCTAGAGATTTCTGCTGGAAAGAGCTAGTTAGAGCCACTAAGAGAAACAGGAAATTCTGCAGTTTTGTAAATGATTTTAAAACTGATAGCCCTCATGACAGGCGGTTCTTCGGAGGCCCGCTCCAAAGCGCTTCCCCAATGAGCAGGCACTCGTGTCAACATCTCAGGAGGGCAAGCTAATGGCAAGTAAGGACTGAGGAATGGTCAGGTTTTGTCGGGGAGAGGGGACGTTATTCAAAAAGTACGAAGTCCTAAACACCTTTTTTTAGATAGAGCCAGCAAAAATTAGCCTTTTGGGAAAAAACAGAAGTCCCATTAGAAACCTCTGTGTTGTCACACGTGAACAAGGCTACTTGGATAACATTTTCAGTCAAACCTTCCTGGAATCATTGATTTAGACTTTTTGATTGTGATCAGCATTTTAATCCAAGGACATTGAAATGCTGCACTTTGTTTGGTTGTCTTTTTATTCCTTCTGGCATAAAGGCACTTTGGGATAGCAATAGGGTTTTTATTTTTCTAATGAAATGTTTCAGTACTATCAACATTCATGATGAAGCTAACGCGATTTCTGTGTTTCCAAATTAAAATAGTTTGCAATTTCCACTCCTTGAAATATCTTAACATTTTGAGAGGTTAAAAAAATTGGGATATGCCATAATTTCCTATACAACAGAAACTCTTTTTACTGACCAAGGCAAGTAATGACAGTCCCCTTTTCTGTAAAAGTAACCAAAAGTGTGGTATTGAAGCCAAGTAATGAAGCACAGTTTGTCTCCCATGTAAACGTATTTTGGGATTTATTATGTGTACTCACCTGCTTGTTCTTGGGCATTGGGAGTGCTTCGGAGCCTTACCAAAACTTTATAAGACATTTCCCACTATAAGACTTTGATTTAGTTGTGTGCAACTTTAACGATCTGACCTGAGGTTTTGCACTTTGGGCATCTCAAACTAAAATTTTTGGGAATGTTTCAGCTGAAAAGCTTCAGCCATTCCAAGAAGAAAGTTAGGAAGAGACACATAATTTTGTCCATATTATTGTGATTATAAGACATTTCCCACTATAAGACTTTGATTTAGTTGTGTGCAACTTTAACGATCTGACCTGAGGTTTTGCACTTTGGGCATCTCAAACTAAAATTTTTGGGAATGTTTCAGCTGAAAGCTTCAGCCATTCCAAGAAGAAAGTTAGGAAGAGACACATAATTTTGTCCATATTATTGTGATTATTTTTAAATCTTGTAAGTGTTTTGAGATGCTCTCCTCCATCCATACTTTGGAATGAAGACTTGAAATTTGTCTGGAAGTTGTCCTAATTTCAGGTATTTATTCTTTCTCTTAAAAAAAACCCAAACAAACCAGCCAACAACAAAACCAAACCTTGACTTTTTATTTGGCCAGAGTAAGAGCCTCTAAAATCACACATTCTCGGGGTAGAGGGAGGCAGCGGAGGGAGAGGTGCTGATCTCCTCTCTCTGGTGACCAGCGATAGGACACGAGGGAATGGAATGAAGCTGCATCAGGGGAAGTTCAGGTTGGACATTAGGAAAAGGTTCTTCACTGAGGGGGTGGTCGATCGCTGGAACAGACTCCCCGGGGAAGTGGTCAGGGCACCAAGCCTGACAGAGTTCAAGGAGCGTCTGGACGATGCTCTTAGTCATATGGTTTAGTTTTAGGTAGGCCTGCGAGGAGCAGGGAGTCGGACTCAATGATCCTTATGGGTCCCTTCCAACTTGAAATACTCTATGATTCTATGATTCTAAATAACTGTTTAAAAAATAGATAAAACGACTTGATTTTCGGAAGGAAACTACTTCTGAAGTAGAAAACTACTTGTTTTTTTCAAAAGACAAAAGTCTTCTGAAGACAAGGTATATAATATATAATAGTTTTTTACTAAAACTTGTATAACTACTCTTTTTTTCCTTTTCTTTTTTTAGTAAGAATGTGTGAACTGCAGGCCAGATGTTTAGAGAAACCCATTAAGTGATTATTTACTTTTTTCCTGAAGCATGGCACCGTTTGCTGTTTCTGTGGCCACTTGCACAGAGGATTCTGCAGAGAAATAGCAGAATCCAGACTTCCGTCACCAAATAGGAAATCAAAATATGGGGCTCTATTTCCTAAGTTTGATTTTTCTAAAGCTTCAAGAAGCAAAGCCACAAGTAACCATTGCTACGCGAACATATATATTCTTGCAAGAGGTCAGAGGCACGTTGTTCCCCTCCTGTGCTTAGGCCCTGTATGCCCAAGGGCTGAACGCGGCTCTGACGTCTCAGCTTATAAATACAGATTTGAGTACGGTCTCACAGTTAGGAAGCATAGGGTTAATGAAGGAAGACAAAGTTGATTTGAACTTGAAAACGTTGGTTCAATTCCTAGCTTTTGCCCCAGATATTTTTTGTGTGAGCACAGGCAAGACGTTTAATCCCTCCGTATCTCAGTTCCATATGTATAAAACAGGAATGAAAATACGATCTTTGTCCCGCCCCTTTTTTTATCTCATCTATTTAGATCATGCACTTTTTCAAGGCAAGGGCTGTTTTTCTCTGTGCGTGTGGACTACTCGTAGCCCATCAGGGCTCTGATCTCAGACGAGGCCGCTAAGTGCTATTACTGTGTAGTAGTAGTAGTAATAATAATAATAATAACAACAATAATAATAATAACAACAGATGGAGCACAAATTCTGACAGACAGATCTGAGCCATTACACGTTCGGGAGTATGAAATACAGTCGAGCCCAAGACAGCTATTTTCATCAGAGACGAAAGTTAACAGTTTGGCAGGGCGACCGAATTTGGCGTTATGTAAGCTGGGCTTTGCAACTTCAAACCATGGTTTTATTTATCTTTTTTTTTTTTCTCCATCTCCATACGGTTCGGTCTGCGACTGGCACTGTTTTAGAGCTGGCTCGTTGTGGGATCTACCCTGCTGCAAACAACGTTTGGAAATCTGAAAAGAAGGTTTCTTTAATTAACTGAAAACCAGAGCCCATAGTCTGCTTGATATGAAAAATAGACCAAATTATAGTGGTATTCATAGCCTGCTGGAATGGTTGGTTGTTTTGGAAAAAAAATGTTTTTAAAGGAGGCTTGCCAAGAAGCTGTTCTCTCAGGAAATGATAAATGGCAGTTTGGAGACTTGAGTGGCCTGTGCTGTATGTATGTGTCTTGGTAACTGCTGACTCAATCGTGTGTGCTCCTGATGGCTCCCACATTCGCAGCACAGGGGATTTACAGTCCTGATTCACAAACTCATTACTGTCCTGCAGTTCGGGACTTTTACACGCGGCCTCAGGATTGTTTTATCTGAAAACAATGCAAACACATTTCTTTAAATTACACTTCAGATAACCTTTTGGTTATCATTACTTTTACAGTGTATGCTAAAAGCCTTGCAATTTCTTTTCCAAAACTACAGTTTCTCCGAATATACCCTGAAAGGTTTGGTGTTTTCTGTTTGTTTGGGGTTTTTTCCTTTTATAGTATGTTTTCTGTGAAGTTGTGAAGTTTTAGGAAATTTAAATAAGAGAAGAATGAAGGCATGGCTAGAATTTGCATGGCAGGGTTGGTTTTTAAAAAACTCTCTGTGCATTGAAGAAAGATCTGCTTTAATGCACCGTTTAGTCATACGAGTTCTTTGCAGTGATATGTGCTATTTCCTACATACTATTACTGTAGGGGTATGTTGTGTGCAGGTGGACAAGCCTTTGGAGCGTACTCTTCTGAGGGCTAACAGTGATCCGTGTTTTCAGGCCATTTATATTACCTTAATCCCATTGACATCAATAAGTTTACTCCTCATTTACTCTGGGGTGAAAGAGAAGCGAATTGGGACTATTGTATATTTAGGAGATATCGTTGCAAAACATGTCCCACTCCTGAGTCACAGTGGAGGGAGAGAGAGGTTCGTGGGGTACCCAGAGCTCAAGGGATTTTTTTCTTCTCATGTTGTCTAATGAACCTGACTGAAAAGGGTCACACAAATGGTAGGAAAAAATTGCATCTACGTGTCTGTGAAAATTTATACTGTGTGCTTGTAAACTACAAGATGAAGTATGGATTAAAGAGTTCGGAGATAATTTGATAGAAAATGAATCGATTCATTGCCTTTAGCTTGAATGTTAGAGTTCCTAGGCACCTTATGAAGAATTTGTGTATCTGGTCATTTACATCCTTGAAAACCTTTTTAGCGTTCACTAGGAGGCAGTTGTGAAAATGCTGAATGCTTCACAGATCCCTTCTCTGCCCTTGCTCCATTATTTTTCTGCCCTTGCTCCTGTTCTTTGTTGTTTCTGAACAAATTTTTCTCCTGCTCCCCTTTTACTTGCCCGGCTGCCTGGCACTGCGGTGCAGAGCGGCTGTAAACAGCTGGGTGCAGAACCCAGCCCACGCTGTCAGCGCTCCTTGCCTTTGGTAGAAATGGTGTTACTTTTATACTGAGGACAGCACGAAACCTTGGAGTGTATTTAATTGAAGGAAGCGCCTGCCTGAAGTAACTTTCCGCTCTGCGATTTCCCAGCGAGAAATCCACTGATGGGTTTTACGTGCAGTCTGAGAGATTAGAAGAGGAATGTGAAATGCAGGTATCTCTGCCCCCTCTGACCAGTTAGATGCTGGTTTTCAGATTATATACCATTGATTCTTCAAGTTTTGCATGCCGACTAAGGGAAGTACCAGTGCTGACTAGCGTCAGTGTGAGCAGGGACCGTCTGGGGAGAGCTGCGGGTGACTTCAACTGGGGAACTACATCGGTGAAAAAAATGAATGCTGACCTTGGCATCTGAGTTCCAGCGTAATTTTAGGTACTTAAATAGCACCTATGAATCACAGAGTGAATAAAATGAAATTATTTGACATTTCTCACAGGCTTACAAGTTCTGCTGGGTCAGGTATTGGTATACAATGAGAGATGGAAAAAAATGTCATTTGCATGGGAGTCAGAAGAACGTATGCTTAAATCTAAAACTAATGCTAAACTTCAGATTTCAACAACAGTACCTGATTGCTCTCTTAATTTTCTGTATTCATCCCAACGTTCTGGACTGTCTTGTGCCCAGCAATGGGGTATTACAGTCTTTTCACCTTTAGAGACTTCAGAGTGTGAGTGTCTTTCCAGGGTTGCCTAGTTCTGCAGCATCAGAATGACTGCTCTAGAAATATAATGATGTCTGTCTCCTGGGGTGGCTGATTTAAAACCTTTGCCATGAGCAGTGACCCCCGAGTGAGTGAAGTGCGTAATTAGTACAGGTGTTCACTGTACTAACAAAAGCATTTTTAGGCTCTGGGACTGTCTGCAAAGATTGAGTTCATGTCATTTTCTACCCATGGCCAGCTTCTTTGTCCGGCACGAATATACAAGTCCTAAATTAACTGTAGAATTATAAATAGACCGTAGTTACAATACATAAGGAGAGAAACCTCGTTTTGACCTCTTGTATTGTGCAATCACTGTTACGGAGAGTTATAGACGACGTGTTTCGCATATCCTTCTTCCCAAATACATGGATCTTCCTCACTGAAAAGCTCACTGGGAGTCGAGGGCACTCAGAGAGTAAGGCAAGTGTTGAGCACCTTGCAGCACTGCGTCGCAAACGGGTTTGACAAAGTTTGACCTATGTGAAATACTCGTATAGAAATGTTTCCCTGGAAAATGACACTTACTCCTATGTGTCAGTTGTATGTGGAGGAACGCTGTGATTTAAACAAGCTTCTTCTTTAGCCAGAGGCTTATTTTGCTAGTGTACTAGATGCTCTGTTGTGCCGCAGCAGGGAAAAAAAAAGACAAAGAATCAAGATAAAGTGATATTTGTGGTGATGTGTCTGTATGTCTGCACATCATCTGCAGGCTGTGGATTTATTAGTTTTTCAGTCAGTAGAGCTGTTATATAAATAATGCATATCAGAGCTGGTCACACATGGTCTTCTCACTTGCACATGCACACTGCGACTACTGTCTGAGCCAGAGAGGAGTAAGTGCAACCAGACCTCCTCTGCCTTCTCTGTAAATCAGCTTTTAAAAGGCAGTGTCAGACGCTTGTGTCATCACAACAGTCCACGTCCCATCTAGAAAGATGCATCGGTGTGGTTATTGTGGGCATCTGCAACCGCTGAAGGTCCCGTAGCACTCTTTGTCTGTCTTAGGGTTGGGTAGCTTCTCTCTGCCACCGTGATGTTCTCCTGTGCTTTCGTCATATACTACTCTCTGTTCCTACCTGTAAAGGCTGTGGAGTGTTATCGTGTGCTGTGAAACAGATGCTGCCTCCCATCGCAGAGAAGCTACATTTTGTTATTGATTTAACAGGGGCTAGCGCAGCCCTTAATGGCAGGGCCTTGAGGGGAGAGATCCAGCTACACCTTCGTGCTCCTCCTTTGTGCAATCGATAACAGGTCTGGTAGGAGGTGGAGCAGAGAAGGGAAACGTCGCAAAGCTTTATATGCAAGACTGTCACCACCTCTGCCTGAAGGATCTTCCAGTATTTCATCATGTCTAGACTATATGTACTGTGTTATCTTGTGTAGAAGCCTCCTCTATCGTAGGGTAAAATTACAAAGCCCAAATCCTTTTTGGTTTGAACAGTAATGATCATCATTATCTTAAGAATAAACGATGCAGGCTACCACCCATGAACCAGAAGAATAGCAAAAGGTGGATGCGCATCTAACATCTGGAGCTGGGCAGATCGTTTTGTTTTCAAGCCTGTCATGATGATTAATCAGCTAGGAAAGACTGGGAGCCTTCTGCTTCTACCACTGAGCAGTTGCTTACACTGCCAATAGATCCACTTTTTGAGCGACCAGTCCAAATAAATGCCCAGCCTGTCTATATTCCTAGAAGAAGTTATTGACAAAGAAAACCACTAAGGATTTTTTGTTATCTTTGTCATCCATTAAATTTTTCAAACACGTTATTTTATCAGAAACATTTGTTTACTTTTGAAGTCATTATAACTTAAAATGGTATGGAGAAGAGCCTTGATATTTTAACTGACTCAAAACCAGAGGGAAACCTGCAATGGAACCAATTTGGAATGTTAACCCATGCAGAACTTGTTACCGGCAGCAGCCAAATGATCTGTCTCTTAGTTTTCAAAATGAGTCAAGCCCCCAAAGTGTTAGGAAATTGGCTTAAAGCCATAAGGTTGTATTTAAGCAGAAAAAAGGAAGCAGGGATCAGAGTCCTTAAAATCTAGTTTCTGAGACCCTGGTGTACACAGAAGACCTGTTTTCAAGGTTTCCTCTGCGATAATGTTGGTTAGAAGCTAACTCTGGAAATTGAAGCTGGTATTCTCGCATAGCTGGTTGGCTTCAGAACTTGGAATTTAAAGAAAAATGTCGAAAACTACAAAATGCATAACAAAATAATCACTTCATTTCCCCCAAATTCAACTGGCAGAGCTGTTGAACTCCTGCAGGCATGGTAATGACTTTGTATGACCCATGAAATTTGACTGAAAACCCTTCTTCATTAGCAGTTGGTTGCCTTTGTTGTAGTTTTGCTCCTGGTATCCGTAAGATCTACTAGTTTGCCTTTATGAATAATACCATGACAGCCAACAAGCAGTTTCTTTTCCTTTTAAACGTGGGTTTCCACTGGTAAATATATTACGTTCTAGTTCACTCGTTGGTTATTTGCTGGCTTGTGATTGATTGTATCTGCCTCCGCTTTTTGAAGTGGTCAGTAAACGAATGAAATGCGGTTTTGGGGTGTCCAAGGCTGTGCAACTTGATTTTAGAGGGTGCAGAGCACCTGCATCTTCTCTGGATTTCAGTGGTTTTGCTGGGTGCTTACATTTCTACAAAATGAAAGCATTTTTATTTTTAGAGTATTCCGAAGGAAATATTTCCGAGGATATGATTTCAGCAGAAGTGAATGGCGGTTGGAAAGGCTGGGGGAGTAGAGTGGGCTCGCAGACTTTTTATCGCCAATAAATTTCACCTCTGATCTCTGTGCAGCCCCTGGGAATGAAAAGTGCCTTTGGAATTGTGTGTGGTTTTCTTTCGTTCCACTGAGCTTTCCCACTGAAATTTTCTGTCTTGCATCTGTGTCTTTGTAAAGCTTAATGCAATGGCAAAACAAGAGGCCGCCTCCTTTCTGAGGAGCAGACTCGAGCATCCAGAAATACAGCCCTGGTTTTGTGTGGTCAGAATGGGTGCAAACTTGCCACCTTATTTATCACCAGGATTTCTAACCTTCAAATGCTATGGCCCATAAATGACTTCTCCATAATAATATTTATCAAAGTATTTCTGGTCTAATTATTCATGCTGAGCTTGTTCTCTAAAAATTTCTCTTGAAAGAATCTTTTTAAAGATTTTTCTTTTGAAAACAAATTCATGACCACATCAAACAGAGATTCATGTTGCCGTTGGTTTAATTACCAGCAGCCCTCAGGGAATCGCAAAACTCACTGTTGTTATAATTGCTTCTCTCCCTTGCTCCCCCCCACTCCTTTTCCCCTTCCATTTTTGATTGCTGCAGAAGTCATCGTATGGTTATTAATTTTTTAAGCTCATTTTAGGTACAAAGGAGTTTATGTCCTTTTTTGCCCATATAGTAACTATCAAATCATTCTTAATGAGTAGATTATGGATGCTAAAAAAGGAACTGGCCAAAAATCTTTTTTTGAAAAAACAGTTGAAGTCATCTTGGTTTTTAACATTTTAAGCAAAAAGCAGATAGCGGTGCCCTTCCCTTCTCATGCCATGCCGTAAGATCAGGTCCATAACCTGTGGACGTGTCTCGCTTTCTACTCCAACCAGAAAGCCTAGTGCACCTAGGCTGGCTTTATTCCCTTTGAAAAGCGGTATGGATGCCTCATTTGGGTGAAGTGTGAAACAACATAAGCGATGGTGACCTAACTCGGTGTGATACATGGCATATTTGCTTTAAAAAGAGCAGCAGTCTCAAATCTGTTTTGAATTAGGAAAAGTGTTTGAGAGAAAGAAAGGGAAAAGGGAACCGTTTCGTAGCAGGCATCTGAAAAATAACAGTTTGGAGGAAGGAGGAAAAATTGTCAAGCAAAACCTAGCAGTTAAAGCTGAAAAATGTATTTCTAACACTGGGGATTATGAGTGTATATCTTATTCTTTGGTTTTTTAAAAATAAAATCTTGGCAACTTAAGCGCATGCTATGATGATCCAGAACGAGAACAGCTACTCAATGGTGAAATTATCAGCAGTACTCCGGCAAGAGGTTATTACTCATAGTCCCAGTATCATACAAGAGCCGGAGCCAAGGACTCAAGAAGCAAAACATTCCCCTTTGGAGAGAGGTCAAGATTAGTCACTTTTGTTTTCTTTAATTGGTGAGGGTGGTAGGGGGGGTTGGGCTGGGGTTTATTGTGTTGTGGGGAAGAGTTTGGGACATATCTTTATGCTAGTTGGGTCTTTTACTGGTTTTTTTAACCCTAAAGTGTTGTAAATACGCTGCTGTTCCACACTGGAAGTGGGAATCTACAGCTAGGAGAAAGCTGTTGTCTGATAGCCAAACTTCTGACAACAAAAATATGGAGTGATATTCAGAGGCTGTACTGCCGTGATTAAACCAGCAGAAAGAGTCCTCCAGAGGCAAGTACCACGGGGAGTTTTCTTCACATCTGTGGAACTGAAGGATCTAAAATATAAGTGCCTGTTAGCTAAACAGAGAGTCTGCCTTTCCTCTGCAGATAGGTACCGGGGTGCTCAACCAGAAGGACCCAACGTAGGAATGTTTTGCTGAACAAGAACGTGATTGAGAATGAGAAGGCAATCAGTTTTCCAACCTTCTGTCTCATTAAAAAACAGAAAAGTGCTTTGAAGTTTTATTTGAGATCTGAAGATCTGCCCAGGACAGGGGAAAAGATTTTTAAGGTTTTGTTAGAGCTCCTCCTTCCAAGTTGAAGTTAAAGATGTTTAACGTACCTGAAGGTGGGCCATTAACTTTGCTACCTCAGTTTTCCCCACTTTGTGCTAGCAGTAACAGTACATATCCACTGCAGCGTTCTACTGGATAGGTATGCAAAGGTTCACACAGTGCTTTGGATATAAAATGCACTGATGACCACCATTTATTCTATAACTATATCCAAACTATTGCATAAAGATAAGGGGCTTTTTTCCCTCTGGTTTTTTTTGATCAATACTTCCCTTATATTTCTTGTTATCTCAAGCCTGTTTGACATCCTCCATAAGGCTGGATTTCAATTTAAGCATAATTTGAGAAACTGTTTGTGATGATGGTGCTAGATGATTTTTGTGGATACATAAACTTCTCATACTTTTGGTATCATTGATTCACTTGTAAGGAAAGAATCCCTCTCTTCTTGCCAACTTCTGTCTTATTTTTAAATGGAGATGGAAGACAGTTCTGTCTGCTCAAAGAGATATTATTTCCTAAAGGTGGGGCTATAGTAAATGAAGATAAGCAAATTCTTGAAAAATCCAGAGTATTCAGTTAATAGGATAGGAGGATTTTATCTTCTTTAGTAGCTTGCGATAAAAGTTATATTTAGAGGCAAGACCCTAAACTTCACTTTCCTGGCTTCATGCAAGGAGACAAAAACATTCCAAGCTCCCTTGTTCATCTACTGATACTCTGTTAGTTTAGAGGAAAGGGTTAAAAAAATAAATATCTGACCTTTGCAATATTTTAGAGAAAAAAATCCTGAGGCAGTGCTGGGCCAAAGACTGTAGATTTTGGACACTGTCCTAACTTGAAAATTTCCATGTGTTGTAAGTCTTGTCTCATTTATCTACAACAAGAGTCAACCACAAATTTTAATTGCTTGGCTATAGCCCTCTGGATGCCAGATAGGTCTGCGAGCGTTGCGCACATCTGGGCATGCACCCAGTGCTGCGAGGCCAGCAGGACTGGCCTGGGAGCTTGGGGAGCGATGAGCAAGCAGAGGGGCTTCGTGGCCCAAATCTACACCTAGTGCTAAAGAAAGATTCTCAGGAAGAGCTGATTTCCAACAGTTTGTGTGTTTTAAATAAGCCAAATATTTTTGCAAGAAGTTGTTAATAGCAGCAACAAAAGCGCTGAACCGAGGCCACCATTCTCAGCTCTCTCTTCTCAAGTAGCAGCCGTGTCCAGTCTCTGCTTCTTCTCATCTCCTCCACCCACATCCATCGTGGTCCTCATTTCTGTCTCTGCTAGCAGCATTTCAGGTCATCCCTCTCCAACTTTTTTTACCCTCGGGCCTTTCTGAATCCTCTCCACTTCTACAATAAGCACTGCCCCAAAAGCTTTCCACCTTTTGAGGTCTTGTACTCTATAACAGTCCATGGCCAAGTGTATTTCGCTCTCCCGTAACTTAATTCTTCCATTCGCCGGTGTCCTACCGATCTGCTTGTAAGAGGGAGAAGTATATATTCATCTTACCTTGCTTCCTTTAGTCAAGCAGCAAGTTATAGCCAGATAATTTTATGAAGGTGACATGTAAAAACCAAATCGACTTGTGTGTTTGTAACTTTTGATTTCTATTTATTTCTCATAATTTTTAAGATCTTAAAGGAATTGCTCTTTCATATAAGCACAGCATCTGTTGTTGCCACTTGTTTCTTTGTAGGTCTCATTTAATAGTTCCTCTCACACCTGAAGTTTTGCCTGCTGATGATCTGCAGCATTTAGTCGCTTAAGGATTATGTACACCAGTATGTACCCGAGTTGTGTGGAAGTGGCTGGAAATAGCTGTGAAGGTTTCTTTTTTATTGCGTAACATCTTCTTCAGCTACTGCTGTTCCTGAAGGCTGTATCTTCATTTTCATTTGGGGAAAAATGGCAGTATCATAAAAGAGGCAGTTATAAAAACATGCTGCCAATATTCTGTGTTTGGTAACGTATATGCTGTATTTTATATTATATTATTTATTTAATCACATATTACTGAAGTGGCTTTTTCATATCAGTTTTTCAGTTTTTGACCTGCCAGAGCATGTCTCTTACTACTGTGGGTTTCAAATAGAATTCAAGGGAGATGTCTAATCTGAAAAATGGCATTATGGTTGTAATCTACAGTCTTCTAAGAATCATGAAAATCCACACGAAATAAATGGAGTTGAGTGAATAGTTAAGCAGAGATGTCATATTTCCAGAAACTTTGAGGAAGCTTTTAGAAAAAGATGTTTTTCTTTGGGGAAAAGGACATTTGGAAAGGAAAAATAATTCTCTGCAGTATAGTTACTCGCTTATCAAAATTGCTTTCCCAATTCTAATGGAAAGAAAGAATGCATAAATCAACCCTGTCATTTCTCCCATTTCCTATAGCTTGAGCATCTGGTACCCTAGATCTTGTGCTGCACAACCAGGACAAAATTCTTCAAACAAACAAAAATCACTTTAAAATGCCACAAATGTTATAGTCAGTAATCAAATGGCCACATGCTGGTGTCACCAGTTTGTTTTACTTCCCAACATAATTAAGAAAAATGTGTGACAAAAACTAAGTTTCTATACGGTGCATTAGGAATTTACTATGCCAAGTCAAGCCCTTTTCCGTAGCAGTTCACTGATACCAAGGTAACTTCTGGAGAATCAGAGCCAGCCACTGGCTTACAAATCCTGGTCGTTTCTGAGCTCTGACCCTGACTCAGTGACTCCAAGTTTCTTCCCAGTCCCAGGTCACCACCCTCTGCTTAAAGCACAAGCGGCACACCCTGATTAATGGTGAATTAGCAGCAGCCATTTAAGGGTTACTTCTATAAAAAATAAGGGGTTTTTTTACACTTTTGAGAAGTGTAGGAGAAATATTTCACTGTAAAAATACAGAGTAAGATGAGACCAGCAACAGTCTCAGTTTACTTGAAAAACAGAACAATTTTTAGTATCTCAAAGAGAAGAAGAAATTGGCACTGATAGCTTTACGCAAGAGAACTGATTTTAGGACACAGTGTGTAGCAAGTGCCTTTCTTTCTAAAGATGCTTTTTGTCTCAAAGCTATCCATTTTATTTGTCAGTTAAGACAGTGGTTACAGCGTTCTTTTATATTTTCATTGACTAGAAAGTGACTTGCCACATGCAACCCTCAAACCCTGTTAATTTTGTTCCTCAGAAGCTCAGCCTTTATATTTTTCTAGGGATGAGTAATCTTATATTAGAAGAGAGTGTTTTCTCACTGGTTCCACTTCCTCTATTCTTCCCCCAGACACCGCACACATACTCCCTTCTTTGGCCAACTCTCAAGAGAAAGTACAGACAGTCTGGAGAACAAATCTTCCTTCATGCAGATTACATTCTCCTATAAACACCTCAGCGACGGGTATATAACCTCCAGCAAGACTGCTGCCTAATCTCTGGCAACAAAATAAACAAATCAAAGCCAGAAGCTCTGATAAGGGGATTTGCAAGAATCTGGGATCTTGGGTACTGTAAATGGAAGGAAGAGTCTTTCCATGACTTCTGAAGAATCATGTAGCTGAAGAAAGAAACTTTAACAATACTGATATTATTGGTCTCTCCTGCCACTATTATAGTTACAGAGAAATGTTCAAAAGAAATCCTCTATGAAGATTCCCATACCTATCCCTGAGCTTCTCTAGGAAGCCACTCCTAACATCGTATTTGTTCCTGTCCACAGGGCCCTCAAGACTAAAGCATTAACTTTTAGAAATATTGCGATCCCAAGATGTGCAGGGACTTAGCAAGAAGAGGAGCCAGGGAAGCTGCTCTCTGAAGCTTCCTCAACTGTTCTCCAGAACAGTACTTAAATAGCATGGATCCCACCAAAGAAAAACATGATTTGTAACCACACCTTCGCTTGCAGAACACACATGGATCCCACCAAAGAAAAACATGATTTATAACCACACCTTCACTTGCAGAACACGTTCATTGTTTTCTTAAGTACCGCTTGATACTGATACCTTCCTTCATTATCGTTGCCATTAACAGGTATCATAAGTTCTGGAATGTTTTTTGCCTCTTATCTGTTCTTCAACTGAGCCATTAGTGTGCCTGACGATGATTTTGTTAACAGAAAGGACATTTTCGTGTGTTTTTCTGAAATACAAAGCTAGCTCCTTGCTGAGTATAGTATTGAATAGCAAACACGTTAGGGATCCTATACACCACCCCTTACGAAGATGCAC
>NW_009194602.1:0-25443 GCF_000690835.1 Fulmarus glacialis | reverse complement strand
CTAGAAGTTTGCCACACTACAAAGTGGTAGGGTTTTCCTTATTAAGAGGCCACCAGGAGTGATAAATACATGAAGATCTCCCCAGTCGTCTTCAGTTATTCTGAAAAAGTGCCTTAAGGAGTTGGTTCCCTTTGAGCTAAAAAGCTGCACCCTCAGGAATGAATGCTACTCAAGATAAGTCAGGATAGCAGACTTGGGAGTCTAATGTTGGAAAAGTAGCTGAAATTTTCCTTCGTCACATTTTTGTTCAGCTAAGTGTAGCTTGCCTTCTGGTTTTCCTCTTCTCCTTTTGCAGCTTCACGCTCGCTTTTCCATATTAAGAACAAGCGCAGTCCCCCTGAACCCCCTGAGTGAGCACTGTGCTGATAAAAAATCTCTTGATTAAGCTCAAATTATTTGTTTAATCAGTCAATCATGGTAAGAACATAGGTAGTTATAAACCGCCATTCTGTCCAAAGGGACTATGATTTTTGCCCGTAATAATATTTGCTCTCTGAGAATGAGAATGAAGGGCAGATGAGACAGCTTTAATCGACAGCATTAATCAACTTTGATCTCTCCAGATCATGCAGCAGCGCTTGGTGTAACTTATGAGTAATTTGTGGTCTTTGTGGCCTAAATTATGCCAAACTACTAATTTTGTCCTTCAGCTTCCCCACTATCCTGAATATCCATGACTGAAAATACTGTTCCCCTCAGCTCCATAATTCCACCTGTCCTTGCCCCTTCCCAGTAAATCCCTGTAATTAGTTTTGGGAGTAGGTGTCCAGAGTGCTGCTCTGTAGTTCTCCATTACAGGGGTGCACGAAGGAGACTCTCCTCCAGATATCCCTGGAGCCACTCAGGCTTCTTTGGGTTTTTTTTTAAAAAAACAAGGAAAGAAATTCATTGTTATATTTTATGTTCTGAATCGTACCATGAATTTGTTATGAATGATTAAGATTACGGGGCATTTAAAATCAATATAATGTGAAGATCTTCAGAATTTTAACAGATAAATTTCTCATTATTTTGTTCTCTCCTCTCATCACAAGAACAGTCTCTGTCTTGTTCACTAGCACCTCCTGGAATGCCTTTGATACCTTTATAAAAGTTGGAATGTCACTTTATATCCAGTTGTAGAGGTCTGCTGCTCCTGAAAACATGACCTAAGGGGACCTCGTGGTTCACGGGAACGACGTCACCACTAGTCTATTGTGCGGGGTGTCAGAGTAGTCACGTGCCCCTGTGACTTTTTAGGGGGAGCAAAAATCTGTTCCGTAACGTAGCTATGTTTCTTCATGAGGTGCCATTTCAGATTTGTGCTCTAATCTTTCAGCCTTTGTGAAGAACTGTTTGATTTTTTTTTTTTTCTCAGTGCACTGCATGGATAGGATTTTTTTATTCATTTCTAAGAGCTAGGTTCAAAACTTGTTTAAATCTGCTTCTCTCCATCTGTGCTCAATCTATGATCCTTGGATCTTTTTTTAAAAAAAACTTCTCTCGGAGGATGGAAAAATCTTGTTTTCATACAATATTTCAGTAAGACTTAGGAATAACTGTGGTGTGTAATTTCTGAAGAGTTTCAAACGCTGCTTCCTCTCCCCAACAACTGTAAAATACAACGGAAATTATTTGCATATAAAGAATTTGATCATCCAAACATCATGCTTCTAATGAAACATAAATCAGCTAGAAAGAGCTTACTTAGTTTTTCCTAAAAGAAACAAATCAGTCTGAGTTATTTTTCTACGTAATTAACACTGTTTGCTGTTTTAAGTAGAGGGATCAGAGTTGTCCAAAGCAGTTAAGATTAGAGCAACATCAGCAGTTTTTCTGTTTGCTTTACTTTTATTCATTCTGGCATCATAGCTAATTTCTAATCAAGTAAATGTGTTTGAAAGTATGATTCAGGGGAGATGATACACTTCTCCATGCGAAGTGCATAAAGCTAGTTTAATAAAAAGGGCACTGCACACAATGACGTTTTTCTAGTGGGTATAATTCTCTCAGCAGCAAACAAGTGAACGGTGTATTTCAGGATGTGTGTTTGGATGACGATGGGCAGACTGGGCAGGCGAAGAAGCAAGGCCGTTCACCAGCAAGCCTCTTATTCTTGTACATCAGAGGCCTGTGATGACAGTAGAAGTTGCCTTCTGGTGGTTTTTAATTGTCTCTTTAAAATGTCTCATACTTTAGGCTGACACCCCTTTGGCAGAACAGAGCCGGGGGGAGGGCCGTCGTCCCGTTGCCATCTCATTTGCAAATGTCATCTTTTCTGATCCAGCCCCAAGAAGCGTGAGCGGAGCAATGTACCGAAATCCAGACTGCTGCTTCTCTTGTAATATCCAAAGAATATGTTACTACTTGGGATTGACAATTCAGCCCAAGATTGATCCAGAGCCCCCTGAAGTCACTGGAAGTCTGTGACTGGCAAAAACTATCACTGACTTCAGCGTCTCTTGGAGCAAGCCCTGCACGGACGCAGGACACCCCGGGAAATGGCTTGTTTTATTGGAAAGCAAAACTGATTAAACAACAGTTAAACACAACCAGCTATCTGGACCTCCCTCCACAAAAGCTTTGTGGCCTTAGAGCACTACCCCGATAAGCAGGAACGTGGAAGACGAAGGTCTTTACTTTTTGTCTCATATGGCTCAGCTCAATAGTAATTAGCTTCTGCCTCTGCTTCTGTGGGCCTCCTGCACTGCACAGCTGCAGCAGCCAAACCTCGTTCCCTAGAAAAAAATTAGACAATTATCTCTGGGAATTTATTTCCCAGCAAGAATATTCACATCTCACTTCTCTGCAGTACTTCATCACCAAGATGCACAGCTCTTGAAAGACTATCCAGATCTCAGTCCAATCTACTGTCATGTTCAATAGCTCATCACTGCAAGAGTTTCATAAATGCACATTTTCCAGATATATCTGAAAGTCTGTGTTTCCTCTGGTAATCCCTGCCTGGAATCCCAAACTGAGAAATATATCTATAAGATTCCCCTAGTAAGTTTAGAATAATTAGCAAAAAGACATTTCTTGTTAGAGGGAAAGTTGTCCTTCGGACTCTGAAGATAGCTGTTTGTCCGCAGTCTTCCACTACAGTCCTTCCAGCGCAGCTGTCTCGGAAGGCAAGTGATGCCCGGGCGGTGGGGGTTGGAGAAGTGAGGTATTTTGCAGGCTTCACTAGCATTGATCTGTACTGTCACTCTTGAAGCGTCACGAGTTTGCCATCTGTGATGGGCACCATTTGGGCAAAGTGTGCCTTTTTTTAAGGGAGTGAACAAATAGTGATGAAATGAAAACCTGATGATCTGCTCGATTTTCCATCTGTATTTTCTTCTAGAAATCTTGAACTTACGTGTTCTTCAACTTCCTCATTTGAAGAATCTCATCTTTCAACAGCCATTTCCATCCAGAATTACTAGTGTTTCATGTACCATCTAGGGTGCTTTGCCTAATGTTTTCAAAACCAGCTGCAAAGTATAAATCTCTGGCACCTCATATTTTTAAATCACTGTATCTGCTTCCCTACCAGTTGTACAGAGTGTTTGAAAAACCAGCATTTTCTCTACGGTGGAAAAACATTTTAGTTTCTGCTGAAATCCTCCAGGTTTGTTGGTGTTCTGCTCAGCCTTACTGTCTTTTACTATCCTGTGTGATACTTGGATGATAGCCAGGCACATATAAATTGCTCCCACTCACGCTCTCTCTGGCAGTTTTATGTGCCTTTCACTACTTTCTAGCTAATATTTTAGGCAGCAATTTATTCCTATCATGTTTTTCTCTGCTTACTTTCTCTTCCCTTTTTAAAACCTATTACATCTTTTTGCCTAGAATTTACTTAGCGTTTTAGGATCTCTGTGGATCGATGGGTCGGAGACTACAATGGCAAAATCGTGGCTTTCTCTGTAGGCTTGTAGAAGGGAGCAGGAGGCCATAAGAAGGACTTTTACTGCCCCGTTTCAATGCTTGCCGTGCCAAGGGGCAGAGAGTGGGCATGACTTTGAAGCTGGAAGTGCCCATCTTCCCCTCAGGTCGCCTGGCTCAGTACATTGGAGGCAGCTCGGAGAGGAGGCTTCCCATGCCAGACAAAAGGGGTGGTACAGATTACTTCTTGATTGGAACACGCAAGAAGCCAGAGACTGAATCTGTGGTGCTCCTAGGAACATTTCGTTCTTGATTTTCCGCAGAGTACCACAAGTGTAGACCAACTAGAGTCTGAATTTTGGACAAATCCATAACCTAGTCTCTATTAGGTATCCTGATTTTTCATTATATTTCTCCTAAAGATTAGAAAAAAGAGCAGAAAAAGCGAAAAAGAGGAATTCAATAATTTAAGGGGCTTCTGTCCAAAGGCAGAAGAAAATGAGCATTGTGGATTCCGGCTGAACCTTCCCCTGCAGCCCCCCTTAGAAGAGTTTCACCCCTCTTAGAAGAGTTTCTGGCTTGCTGTGAATCACGTCCTTCAGACGGCAATCCTAGTGAACACTGTGTCATTGGGGGTGAGAGCGCAAAACTGAATCATGCCCCGCTTCCAGCCCTTGCCACAGACCCCAGCTGCTCTCCACTTGAATCAGCAGAATATCTGTGGGGCATTTTGTGTCCTGAGCTGGTAACTGGGCCCAAATGTAACAAGGAGCATCAGTCAGTCCTAGCTTGGAGTTGATTAGATCACTGCAAGTAGAGCAGATATTTACTAGAGCATATTGATATTATTAAGGCATATAAGCGTGTTAGAAGTTTATCATGTTTTCAAAAAAATATGGCCATAATAATAACAAAAAACCACAGAAACTCAGTTCTGGGACTTAGTTCTCTATCCCAGCACCTCTCTTTAAAAGCCCGTTTGTCATGCGTTCATCCGGGTATAAAATGAGTGTCAAAGCACATACCAGAGGTGAGTATTAACAGGCCCGTCCTCATCCAACTCCGACCTATTGCATTAAATTTCTAATGCTCTGTCTGATGGACTGTGAATCTGTGGTGTCTTCGTAGAGGTTGTTGTGATCCTGATGAAGAAAACTGTCATTTTAATATTGCGTTTGAATCGCATGGTTTGTTGCAATTTTCTCATGTGCTGCTACTAAACGAACCTTCCCTTTGCCTTCGTAGGTTACACAAATGGACCAGAAGCTGAACCTCATTACAGATATGCTGCATCATCTGGTTTCCCATCAGCAGGGGGATCAAGGGAACAACAGAGCATCTCAGAGAGGCAACAACGTCAGTTCGGATCTTTTCCTCCCTAATAACACCCTGCCAACCTACGAGCAACTGACAGTACCGAGAAGAAACGAAGATGATATATCCTGATGTGGTGTAAGTCTGGGTTGGGTTCTTCCCACCTTTCTCCTTTAAATGGGACTGAATGTTGAGAACCTGGAAGGAATTAAGTTCATCAGCCGTCCAAGAAAACACGCGACTACTGTATCTATACCACTAGTCTCAAATACGCTCTTCTAAAGCCGCTCCTAATAGCCGAAGGGTTGCCAGGCTGTCTTCTACCAGGCAAAACTTACTGAAGCTCCACTTTGATTTTGTTGACGAACAAATGATCACAACTCATTATTTCTCCAAAAGACCAAAACAATGTGAAGACAGGCAAAATGGCAAGGATTTAGAGCTCCTTTAATAATAATAATAGTAATAATAATATTCTAATAATACTTGAACTTAGATGGCAAAAGTGCATTCTGTTTATGAATCTGCAGATAGCAATATATTTCTACTACTAAGGTTTTTAAAACAAACTAGGATAACTTACGCTGTTTTTATTGTATAAACGTACACTAACATTCTAGAGAATGACAAACCACATACCGAATGATTTTCTTTTTCTGTTTTAGTTTAACGTTTCTACATAAACAGTTACCAGATAATGACCAGGTTTTTTAAATCTGTTTTTCTTCAGGGAGGAACTAATCCTTAATGTGGAACAATACTATTTATAGTGGAAAGTGCTATAGATTTTTTAAGATATCAGTTTTTCATGGGGAGACAATAAAGTATTACATAGAAAAAATTATTCTGCTTTCTAGAAAATTGTTGCCAAAGAATTTATATATAAATAGAAAACACAGTGGTCTGAATGTACTTGTCCTGAAATAGCTTTTTAAAAAGAAGGCCCACTACTTCTTAAATCTACTGGTTTTTAGCTTACAGTCACCAAGAATAGTACAAGAGGCTGAAGTGACTGGACTTGCTGGTCAAGTGCTTGAGCTGGCCGCTTACTGAGCATCCATAATCCTTGCAGGAATCGAGGCCCCAGTTCAGGAAAGCATCTCTCATCCAGACAGCATATATGACAATTTGAATAGTTTCCTGAATAATGTCTTGAGAAACTCAACTCCCTACAAGAGTCATTTGGTATTGAAAAGTGCCAGCTTTAATTTAGAGGACTGAGGGCCTCAGCTACAACCCACAGAGCTGAACCACATTACCCCACATGATAGTTGCAATAAAGCCAGCAGTGTTTGGCTCAGTGTGATTTTTCACATACACAACGTGAGCAGGATTTGGGCTTTGATTACCAAGGTTGAAATTCAACCCCTGCCGAATAGCCCTGCTTTGAACGTGGAACATCTTTAAAGCTGACAGAGTGTCAGGAAAAGCTATTTAGTCCGATGTGGTGGTGTGGTAGCCCATACCGCTGGCAGAAGAGGGAGGTGTAGACAGATTTATCAGCTCTTGCACTTTGAGCATCACACACATCCAGTGCGCCCTATTCCCCTCCTGCAGAGCCTGTACCCCACGGCGGTCTCTCTCCCCCTCCTGGAAGACTGATGCCCTAAAGCCTCCTAACTTGGCACAGCAGTTAATGTCACCAGTCTTTAATACCTTTGAGCAGTCTGAAATGCTGGTGTGTAATGAACTGAGATCGCAGGGAACCTTCTCATAGCGCTGCTCATATTCCGGGCTTTCTTTTCAACATTTCATCTCTTTCACTTGGACTGCAGAGAAAGTATACTGTATTTAACTTTACAGATTATGTTACAATTATCCGGCCTCGCTGCTGCACGGTAGATAAATGTTAAGGGTGTAGAAATTTAGAGGCATAAACAGGAATTGTATCTGGGCATTATGTTTTATAGAAATCAAAATTATTGTCATGATTTTGAACATTTTTTAAATGAGATTCACTATGTAATTTCAGGTTATCAATCAGCCTGTTAATTTCCTAATAAAATACAGGACAAGAGTGCCATGTCTTTTGGTTATTCTAAAATCCAGACACTTGATACACACAGGAGAGCCGTTGGCTTTGCTTTTCTTTTCTCTCTTAGCCCACTGTAGAGTGTACAGATGCCTTACTTGCAGTGCAGGACTGGAAACCTTCTGCTGATTCTTTGCTAGAGAAATAAAAGAAAAACAGGACTTAATCAGCTGGCGTGGCCTTGGGGAGAAAAGTGTGTTTTGTAGCCCTTGCTGAAAGCAGCCAGGTCTATGCATTTCTAGGGACAGTTGTGTTAACCAAAAGATGCACCCATTCCTACCTGTCTGTTCCCAAGACCATACCTACATTTTCTGTTTGGCAGCTAGTCTTGGTGATAACAGTCTGGCATAGCAAACTTTTCATGCAAAAAATAATTTCCCTTTCTTGATGTGTCAGTTGGTCTATATCCATCCGAAAATCACCGTTACCAGAATCCTGGGAATAACCAGGTTTTACAGATTCTCAAGGCTGGTGACGAGTTGTCGCAAGGTCGATGATTCCTCACCTGGGTCCAGCTGATCCTTTCAGAAAGAGCGCCAGCTCTGAGACCTGCTACTTCAAATCTGATGATCCACCTCGCCCTAAGAAAGAGAAGGTGATCCGTTTTCCCGGCTGAAGAGGGATGTCATAAAATGAGCCGTCCAAATTTGCTGTGCAGCTGCCTGGAGCTAGCCATCCCAAGTGGTCACCGGAGACAGGTCTTACCTCTCTGCTGGGAGGACCGGACTGGATTTATCTTCCCTGCTGGGGCTTCATACCTCAACGACTTCTCCTGGAAGTAGGTACCTCCGCATCTTTCTTTCACAGAGCGTTGTGGAACGGCAGCAGCAGGAAGATGAGCTGAACAGCTCAACGCCGGACCAGCCTGAAGTAGCCAGCGTGCAGTGAGTATGTGTTTCTGCTGAAACCTTATCTGCTTGTCTGCTGTTCATCCAAGCTGTCCAGAACGTTTTTTTTTAAGTGGGTGGGAAATGTTTGTAAATAGCTTGAAGGGGAGCAAAGGAAACTGTAAGGTATGCAAAGCCTTGACTTTATAATTTTCTACACCGTTTTTGTGAACTGTGTTAAAATAAAGGCATCTGAGGCTGCAGAAAGAAGTTTCTTTCTTAGAGCAGCTCAATAGCAGTTTGCATTTCAAGACTGGCCTGGCTCCCCATCCCTGCCTAAAAAAATAAAGGTCAGCTAAAATAAGTCATCAAAAAATGTGAGCTGGCTCGGCTTCCCCAGCCTACCAGCGTCTGGGTGCTATGCCAGATACGGAAGGTAGGAAGCCAGTGAATAGGAGAGGAGGAGAAACGTGGGGCTGCCCAGCTGAAGGCGGTGATGAAAGCTCACCCTGCCTCCACAGCAGAGGCAGACGACCGTGCAAGTTTGCAAAAAGGAAGATTGATGGGAGGATGTGTGCAAGGGGGGAGGCTTAGGAGGTGAGCAAAAGCATGGGCTCCTGGTTAGGGGGCTGTGGTGGGATTCAAGAGACAGAAGCGCTGTGCTTGGCATCAGCATTAATCTACGGTGTGACCCTCAGGGCAACTCATTTCACCTGTTGGGCCACATCTCTTGCCCCCTCTCCTCCGCTCAGCCCACTTGGCTATTTAGACCACAAATTCCTCAGGACAGGGACGGCCCCTTTCTGTATGTTTGCTCAGTGCCTAGCACAAAGGGACCTGCACTCCGGGGACTTGAGGTACCGCTCTCGTATAAGTAATTACTCAGGAGGTAAAAGCCACCCTGGAGCCCTGCTACACGCAAAGCCTTTATTATTCTGAGCCCGAGGAGTTTCAGAGTTGGAAGCGCCTGCTGCCAAACTGACAATTAGAGGACGTTGGGGTTTAGATCCCCTTTGACACAGTATCTTACAAAAGAAGACCAGAAGTCCGGCCATCACTCATTTTCACTCTTGTATTTTAAAGCAGGTTCGTTTCAAATAATGCAATGGGCCAGCGCTGTGCTCGAATACTAGCTGAGGCAGAAATCTTTGCATGTCAGCGGATTAAGTAGCCATTTTACTGCAGCAAGTTAGATGCTGTTGTTGCTAGCAGACACCTCTGGGCTGATTTATCACCCGTCAGTTCTGAGGAAGGTGGAAATATTCCAGGGCGCTGAGCTGAAAAATTCTGGGCAAGAAGCAAACTGCTTTTTGAAATATAAAAAAGTAAAATACAGGAAGATTTTCTTTTCTGAGAGTTTAAAGGAGAAAAGGTAAAAACAGTTTTAAGCTAATCCTTGTGTACCCTGCTGAGATGGGTATTGCTGGTCTCATTTTACTGATGAGGTGGTGGTTTGGGAAGAGGAGGGGCATTGAGAAGAAAAGGAAAAAGATTAAAGGTCTGATGCAACTCCCATTTATGCCCTGCTCCTGTGAAAATGTACTTGTGTGCTTCATTTACGCACAGGAGTTGGGCTATTGCCTGCAGTGGGACTACTCAGTCCATGCGGGTCAACTTTGCAAGTTCAAAATGTGTAGTAAATGTGTAGTAAAGATGCCTTTCCATGGTTTTTCAGTGGAAGCTGGGCTCAGTTGTGTGTGCAGCGTTGCTTTCCTCGTGGTCACAGAGCCATGTGAATTCACAAGGTTCTGTTTCCCATTTCTGTTTTCAAATCATTGGTTTATAATACTCTTGCATGCCACTTGCATTTTCAAGCCACAGCAATTAGAGGTATTTCTTTCCACTTCAGTGACATGAATATCCTTGCCTACCGCACTCGAACACATGCAATGCAACGTTTCTGCACACAGAGCAAAGGCTTTTAAAATGCCCTCCAACTTAATTTAAAATAGCTTGCGTAACATTTTGCCTCCTGGGCTCCCCGAGCAGCGGCAGCTGTGATGAAGGTGCATGAAAGGCAGTGAGTCGTTACACCACCGCGATGTGGAGGTGACACTTGGCTATGTCCCGAGAAGGATTCGCTCCCGTGCGATAACCAAAAGTTCTGGAGTTCAAATCAAAAATAGCAAGTAATGCTATGAACGCTGGCTTTTTTTCTGTCTTGTCTGTGGGCTGACTTCGATGTCTAAGGAGTGCAAATTTCAGCTGAAGCTTTTTTTTTTTGCGGTTGTGATGTAGAGCAGGTTTGTTTTCTGTGTCGTTCCCCTGGTGCCCAACGAGATGTGCAGTCGCGCTCAGCCTTTCCTCGGCAAGGACGTTGATAGCGGGCCCCTCTCTCTTCTACCTCAGTGCCTGTTTTCACAAAACTTACAAGAACTTAATTATTTTGTAGACCTCTACCCTTCTGTCAAGTTGAGTTGAACAAGGTCGACGGGTTCAAAAGTTATTAGGGGGAGGCAAAACAAACACAGTGTAAGTGCATTAACCTTGTTTCCAGAGGAACTAGGCTAAAAGTCCTCTCTTCCCCCCCAAACCCAGAGGTCTGGAAGTGGTGTAACCCCTCACTTTGGAGCAGAAGACAACCTCTAACTCCTGGGGTGAGGAGGAGACATGCAGAAGACATGTTCTTGGGAGCTGGTGGCTCCTGCACTTTGCCTTTGGATCAGCTATTGAAAGACACTGGAAAACAGCGTTTTTCTTATATTGCTCCCAATGACAGCGACCGAAAAGCTAATACAACAGAATGCTTGGCGTAGCAACAAGGAAAACGCAGGTGCCGGATAGGCGTATTCTGAAACACGTCCATGCGCGTTACTGTAATACGGCGTGGGGTCCGGTGGAAAGATGTCTACATCGCTGGCGAGAGAGCGCTGCTGGGGAAGGGCCGGCCCGAAAGAAACGGCATTGTCCAATTCACATCGCTCCGGCGTGGGCTGGCGACTGCTGCCTGGGGGGAGAGGGGCCTGACATGAGGCATTACGCTCTCTGCCCGTGGACTTGCGCCTAAGAACTGATCTATAAAGCCGGTCTTGAACCCACCTTGGAGCTGCGTTTGCTTCAGAGCTAGCATTGCTCTGGCGAGCTGCCCAGGGATTTAGGCTCGGTTAATCCAAGCTTGGCTTTCCGTGGCAGACACCCGTGGAACAAAGGAAATAAAGCTTCCACGACCCTGTCGAGCTGCTGGTCAATCACTCGGCCAGGTGCAGAAAGTGGGCTAGGCAGCCTTCAGCGAGCTCTCTGGGATCAGAGAGGAGCAAATCCCCGGCGGGGGTGAGCAGACGAATCTTTAGAGATTTTCTTGCCATAATTTCCCAAGTCCGGGAGCGTCGCGCTCCGAGCCCCCGGTGCCTGTGCATGTCACGCAGTCTTTAAAGCCAGCTGGGCTGAAATGCATCACCGCTGCTTTCTGTGCTGGCAATCTTATAGGGAAATAAAAAATATGAAGCCAAGGAGGAAAACAAATTCAATTTTCAGTTCTGCTGTATGTTACATCCTGAGGAGTATATTGATCATTAATCTGTAAAGATTAATATGTTAGATAGAGTTGTTACAAGCACTACCAGTGCTGTAAGGATGATAAGCACATATGAAGTATTAGGATTACAAGCAGCTTGTGAGATGCTATCATCTGCAACTGTTGTTTAAGCATTGCCTAATAATTTGTCAGTCCTAATGATTGCCTAATGGGGTTATTAACTGAGCTGTCTATAAATGGAACCTAAATGTAAATGTGATTCAGATTTTACTCCTTTTGCATCCTTGGCCCTTATTCTGCATGTAAATTTTCTGCTTTGATTCAGCCCCTTTTCCTTGATTTCCCTAGGGATTTCTTTCTAAGTGTTAATTGAAACACGGGATGTGGGTTTGATGGGCAGAGGGATTCATGCCCTTCAGAGCACTTTTGGGAACCATCAGGTAAGAGTTACCCACATGAGGACTGATCACAACTGCACGAGGGAGTTTTCTGCAAGCCGCAACATCTTTTTAATCGTAGTTTGTCTTTTAAAATGTGAATGACAGAAGATGTGCTTACCCCGCTGAAACCCTGCCCTGCCTGTGCTGCAGGAGCTGCGGACACGCAGCCAGTGCGACGTGTGCTCACTTGCAGCCGTTACAGGATGGATTTTAAATAACGCGTTTGCTTAAATGGTTGCAAATATTTCTCTGTTATTTCAGTCGGCAATCAAGCAAGTATTTTATTTTCCATTTAGCTTCTCTCCTGTCCTGCGAGGTGGGGGATCCTCAGCAGCCACGGGACAGAAACCAGAAGCAGGGGAGCGGAAAGGTGCACCAGAAGACGGGTCCTGTCTTTAAGCAAAAAGTACTGCCCCTGGCACACACGTTTCAGTCCCTGTTTCTTGCAACCTGAGCATTGCTTTTACTACCCTGTCTCGATCTTCTTGCACCCAAGTGCTAAGCCTTAATACACCTTTAAAGTACCCTGAAGTGTCCTGAACCTTAATTTCCATCTGGTTCTCCCACTCCTGCGAGTCGATCTGGGGCTCGATCCAAAGCCGGCGGAAGGCAGCAAGGCTTTCGGCTGGCGCCGGTGGCCCTGGGGACGGGCCCCCGGGATGCTTCCCGGTGCCTGCACCTCATGGGCACCTCGGTCGCCGCTCCTTGGCATCACATAGCCTGCGATTAACATTTCCTTCCTACGCCAGTCCTTCCCACCGCCGCTTCGACTCTGACTTTTTGTTTTCCTCCTTCCCCGCTTCCCTGCCGAAGGGGAGAACAATTCCTGGAAAAGAAAAATGCTCTTTCCCCCGCGTTGCCGAAACCTTCGCAGGGAGCTTTGGGGAGGAGAGAGGAGACTTTGGAGAACATATGGCTAAAAGCGTTTGGGGGTTTTCAGATGGTAAACGACTGATGAGGTCTCAAAGGGGTTTTATTTATAAATGATAGACTCCTGAGAGAGAAATAATTGCTGTTCTCCCAGGCGTAAAAAAGCAATTCACCTGACATAAAACCCAGGGATAAAATTAGCTAAATGAAAGCTAGATATGGTAACTGTATTAAGCTGCCTTTTTTTTTTCTTTCCCCCCGCTGAATGGCGAATCATTTTAATTTTGTTTTCCCCTCCTTTCTTGGAAGGAGAAAAAAAAAAAGGCAAAGCCAAAGCAGTGCCTTGGGTCTGAAAGAACAGATGGTGCCCTGGGCGGCCCTCCGGAGCGCTCCGCGGCGTGCATTCCTCCACTCCGCCGCTCAGATAACTGAGTTATACAGCACACGACCATCTGGTGTATGACACATCTTGTGTCCCCCGGACAATGCCCCGGCAAACCTCTTCAGGGGAGAGGTTAGTTTCTAGGGTAACAGCAGCATGTGCAGCTCCAGGCCTTATTGAGATTCAGGGCTCCTCACTTGTCCCTATTCTTCTCCTCCCTATTGTTGTCACTTGAGCTTTTGCTGCTTGGTTACTCCGAGACTGACAATATCCATCAGTATTTTGTCCCCAGCCCAGAAACCATTGTCTCCAAATTTTGTTTCATTATTTATGTTTTCAATATCCAATGGTTGGCTGAAGCATCTGCTGTAGAGTGATAAGGCAAGTGCCTATTGAGGAGGACGGCGCTGCTGCCTGACAACGATGGTTTGAATTATTTAGGTCGTGGTTGGACAAGCCTTTGCAAAAGCCAGGGTATCCGTGAAGCGCTGAGGTGACTTTATTTATTTGTCTGCTTCGGTTTTTTTAGGTGCTCGCATCTTTTAATCCAGACCAAAAAAAAGCTTAAAGCCGCCGCAGATTACTCGGCTCTTGAAGAAATAGGTCTGCTCATTGACTGGAGGTCTCTGGATTTTTCCTTGCTGGGAGCTATTTGAAAAAAATAGTGGGTTTCACCTTCCTTTTGGATTTCTAAGGGGTTTCTTTTGAAGTGACTTTTATTTTTGAGTGCCTATATTCTCTGCTTATTTAAAGAGCCAAGGTCTGGACTATAACCATGAGCAAGCACAGGGACTATGCATAGCACTCTGAAATTCAGTTTTAGCAATGTAAGTCAGATGATAGTTTCATCAGCAAAAAGAAGTTGTAGATAGATGTTTTCTCCATCAATAAAAGACATACGTCCCACCGAATCCTTCACTCTGTAGCAGAACAATTATATTAGCAGTGTTACCTTCCTCAGATATCTGTAATTGTCGCAGCTAGCCAAAATCCCCCAAACTTCATCTTACATCTGCATGGAGTAGACTGTTCATTCAATGGAGTTGAAAATACCCGTTTAAAAAATTAAAACATCAAGCATGAGGTTTAAGTAAGTATTAAAAACTCACAATTAAGGGAATACCAGTGATGTCTAAGCACAAATACGCTGAACTGCAGGCCTAAGTGCTTTCCTCAGTCAAGGTATGAGTAACCTTAAAATACTGCATTGTATCTCCGGTTAAGGTCAAGTATCAGAAAACCAGCAATAACAGTTAAGAGAGGTTCTGTATCTATGTATCAAATAATAACAACATATATATCTATGTTGATACTGTGGCAAGTTTGTTATCATGTCAAATCCTATTCATTATTTTCCCTCATTTATAACTTCCTAGAGATTTTACTTTCAAAGTAGCGCTTTTAAAATATATATATATATGACCTAAGGCAATTTTTAAAAAGATTTGCCTAAAATGTTTCAGATCTACTATAGGAAAAGAGGAAACAAATTTTAGGGTTTTCCCAGCATGAAACAACCTTTGTTTTGTAGACCTCAGAGCTAGTGGCAGAAAATGACACTGAGATGTAACCCTGAGCCAGAAGACTGTTTTTAAATACTCTCGTGAAATTCAGTTTTGGTTTGCAGCGTGTTTTGCCCCTGACGTGTTCGTTGGGTGTGCCATGGCAGTAAGTGTAGTTACTTCATCACATGCTTGAGATGGCATGTGATCATAAAAGTGGAGACCACGCTAGAGTGCATCCGCAAGAGGAGATCGAGCTGATCGTGAGCAAGGCTTGCTTAGCCGTGTTTGCTTGGCAGCTTTCCACAGCGAGGCGGAGGGACTGGAAATATCCTTGCTTCCTTATAGATTTGGACAGAGTTCCTATTTTTCTATCTAATTATTGAAAGTTATTGGCGGTTTGCTCCACCAGAGTCTCTTTGTAGGTGCGAAGCCCTCCGTCCTGGCCAACGGAGCGGGGCCAGCTGGGAGGGTAGAGGCAAAGCAGCTGGGCTTGTGGTGTTTGTGAGGGCGCAAGAAAGGTCCGCACATTGAGATTGCATAGATTGGAAACTGGGTCTGGGTCGTGCAACCCTTCTCCCCCTCTCACAGCCCTCCCTACCTCCCCTCCTCCAGCCTCAGAGGTGGGGGGCCGCAGCCCTGAGGTCCCTCAGCATCTCTCCAGCTTCAGAGCATGAGAACGACCAAAAGCGAACCAGAGCAGTCCCCGCCTGCAAAAGGTAGTTTTGGACTGGGAATAGTATCAGGTGAGGTATTTCTTAGAAATTGTGGAAGCTGCCCGCAGTACTGAGCCTTCAGCTGGAGTGCTGTGTAGTAGTCTGGTTACGTGAGCTGGATGAGTCTTCCCTGGAAGGGGCACGGAGCCGAGGTAGGGTGACAAGGGCAGTCAGAGGAATTGAGAGCCTGTGTTAGGAGTTTCTCTGTCTAACCTAGCAAAGCAAAAGGCTAAGGTTGCTCTCCATAAATGTGTACAGGAAGGAGAAGTGCTCTTTCACCCAAAGGACAATATTACTGCAAGAACAAATATGTAAGTTGTCCATGAATACGTTCTTGAAGGTTTCTAAACATCAGAGAAGGGGCAACAGCACCCCAGTGTAAATACGGGGGACCAAAACTCCCAGCTTTAAGATGTCACTTGATCTGTTTGTGAAGGAGATCGTAGGCTATGATTGCCTGCAAAGGCAGGGAGCTGGTCCACGTGACGCAGGACATCCCTGCTGCTCCAGTATTTCCTAGGTTTTAAAGGCAGAAGAGCCCATTAGACCATCTGCTCTGAACTTCTGTATGATACAGGCCATAGATCTCACCCAGTTGCTCTTTGCTGAGCCCAGCAATTTGTCCGACCTAAGCATTATCTTACAAAAAGTCATTCAGTCTTGACATGAAGACACCAAGATCCACTTCTTGCCCTGAGGTTTGTTACAGCCTTAATCCCCCTGCTATTAAAATGGACAGCTTTTCTCGTTTTGCTCTGAATTTGTTCACAATATCTTTGATTCTTACTATGCTTTCCACAGACAAACTAAAAAGCCTTCTAGCATAGGAAATGATCCTGCCTTATTGTAATAAGCCTGGTCTGCGAGCGAAGACTAGGATAAATACACTAACTGACCCAGAAAAGTTGAGGGGTTTAGCCCTTCCTTCTGTGCTGTACCTTCCATGTTTAGTCTTCCTTCTGACGCGGTACTTCGGGACTTCAGAAGCTTGTTTGAAAGCGTTAAAATTGCCTCAGTGCCACGTTGCAGCGGAATCACCCAGGTTTGCCTTGGTGGCTGTGGGGCTTGGACAGTTCAGTGGTAAGGCTTTGGGATCCTTAAATATCCTTCGTGTGCATTTGGGGGCAGAGGAGAGGGAGGGGCAGTAGCAAAGGAGATCCTGCAGGGTCTCTCGACGTGCCGGCTGCCCAGGTTATCCGCGGGCAGTGACCAGGGGACCTCACTTACCACGGCTGGCAGGCCGTACTCACGACAGCACCCAGTGTGTGTGAACTCGTATTTAAAATACTTAGGAAAGGAAAATATGCAGGACAATAAGACACAGAGTTGGACTCCTGCAGGAGGATGGGTCTCCCTACATCTTTTTAAAGAAAAATAAAATGGGATCTGTGCTTTCGTTTTTTTTTTTTTCAGCTGGCCAGAGCATAGTGCTGCCTAATGGGCAAGACTGGCCCTGCTTTCTTTCCTATATACTATTATGGGGCATTCTCTGTCCTGTGCTGATCCAAGCTGGTTTAATGAGTGTCAGTCAGACTGGCATAAGCTTCATCATCTGAGAAAGTGAGGAGAGTGCGTGCATATGGATATATGTGTGCGTGTGTAGTATCCATCACCAGAGAAGGAAAGATTTTATAGATATAGATACAGATACAGATACAGATATAGATACAGATATAGATATAGATATAGATATATATGTATTGTTGATCATTATTTAGAGAAATGTGAAGCCACACCGGCAGAGGCACAAGTGATATGTGCAGTATGGAAAGACATCTCAAAACTCACTTCATTTCTAGAAGAAATTATCACCTGCAGACTCAGCCTAGAACGTTTGTCCAAAGGACCTGTTTTTATTTCTCTTGTGGAAAAAAGGAGCTGCCATTTTCTTGCCTCTGATAAATCCAGAGTGAGGAAGGTAAACCAGGCAGGCGCTGCATTTAGCAATATCCCTGCCTTCACCGCCCTGTCACTTTAGGGCGGATCATTAGGAGCAAATAAGGGTGAAAAGAGTTGTGATCGTAAGGCTAAGCACAAAGAGTCTCCATCTGTGAAGGCAAAAGCTGCCTACAGGAAAAATCTTAACTGAATCAGGAGGGAATTACCATCCCTCCCATTTTACAGAGAGGAAGGACAAGCCACAGACGATAAAGCTTTGCTCAATGACATGAAGAGGTGATCATTTTGCTAGGTTTGTACTAAGACATCTCTGTACTGTGTGAGGGCCACACTTGACCACGTTCTGTGCCTTTGTCCAGACCTCCGAGACCCAGATGAAGCCAACCAGTTGTTCGTAACACCTGCTTCTGTCGAGAGCACAGCAAATGGCTTCTTAGCAAAGAGGTTTCTCTTTGGAAAGCATCACTGAGGAGTCAGAAAGGCAAATTAAATTAGGAAGCATAAAGCAGAGTGCCATGAGCAGAGGGCAGAAGAATATACTGCCGTTCGCGTGGGAAGCAGATCACTTGCTAAGGAGTCAAAGGTACTCAGTTTTTTCAGGAACATCTGAATATTTTTATACTTACAAAAAAAAAAAAGGCACCGTCTGTTTAGAGGAAAAAGCAAAACAAAACAAGTGGGGCCATGAGACATGATGCAATTTGCATCTAAATAACGTTTTAGAGATAAGAACGCGTTCAGAGGAAAACACAGTATTGCCAGTTCACGAGACTTACTTTCTGGTATCTTTGTGGGAACCAAATGAATTGCAAAACATCTGCAAGGTCCAAAGTGTCAATTATGCCTTTATGTACGTGGAGGAAATGTCACATGATGGAGGCAGTCATTGGACATGGTCAATTGTAGGGTTTTATCCTCTGCTTAGCCTTAAAGCCTCGCTCAACAGTCAGGTTAGACAATGGCACTGTCAGAGCGGGAGATGGATCAGTTTGGCCACTCAGAGGAGTTGCTTATCAGCAGAGAAAGTGTCCCCGGCCTCGGACAGCGCTGACATTTTGTTTGCAAAGCCTGGCTCAGGGCTGCTTCGAACAAGTCTGCTTCCAGATTTGCGCATCTAGAAGCAGCCAAATGAAAAACCGAACACAAAGCACAGATACCGGCTAGGCTTTGCGAAAGTAATCATGCAAATGAAGTGGGTTTCCCGAGTTTCCCTTAGAGCAGATCTGTGTTTCTTCATCAGATTTCTTCTCCACAAGTTTTTAAAAAAATGCCAACTTTGCAGAAGCATCTTACAGGAACATATAAAAGGAGGTTGTGCATCATTCGAGGACCGTAGGAGCTGCCAAACCAGAAGAATGGTTTTGAAAGGCCCATATGTGTGACTGCGAATGCCAAATATCTTCATTTTAATGGCTTGCGTGTTACAGTTCATGTTAAGCACTTCAACAAGTCCCAACAATATTTTTTCCGGAGTTGCAAATTTGCATTGCTTCCCCAGGAAACTTTTAAATCCAGCAGCATTTGTAAAGTACAATTGGTGTGTGGTTTACTGCAGTCAACGTCTGCAGCAAAACAGCACCTATAGTTTGTAAAATTGCACAGCAACGCATCTGGCACCGTTTCCAGCTGCACTCCAGGCTGGGGTCCGATCCCCAGTTCCCACCATCTTTCATGGCTCTCTAGCCGACGCTAGCAGCGTGCCGGGTGACATGCTTAGGTCCTTCAAAGCCCACACAGATGCTATCACAACCTGTGTGCAACACTAATCTGTAAGAGGGGAGACGTGGGTGACATTGTTGTGGCAGCTAATGAAGGATGTTTCTGCAGGCCATCAGAGAACGCTCCAAAACCTGACAGTCTCTCCAAAGTCCTGTTTCTAGGTTTGTGGAAAGAAAACTCCGACAGCCTGAACTCCATCAGCCTTGTCACCTCCACAGCTGCAACCAGCATCCTCTTACTCTTTAATTACACATCGTCTCACGCAGACTATTGGCACTGGCAAGTGCGGTTGGACTTGATACAGCTCCCCTCACATCAAGGGAGGTTTGGATTGGGTTTTTAATCATTATTGTATTTAATTATTATATTATTGCATCACTGTGGATGCTCTTGTAAAGTCTGACATCTGTGTGACTGGGCGAACGTGTCTGGATTCTCTCCGAACGGGTGTCCCACCGAATGAGATGCCATTCGCAAGATGCAAGCCGGGCTGGGTAAGAACATGAGCAGCAACTGGGGGAAGGGGGAGGCAGGGGGAGGAAATGGTCGATAACTGGGAAATAACTCTTCATGACTCTGTGTGCTTCTGCTGTCCGACTATGGTATTGTTGGGGTCGACAGTGTATAACACAGCCTTATAAGCTAGAGGGAAAACACAGAAGCTAAAATATGTCATTTGTAAACAGTCCGGTGCATCCTTTGGGGTTTTTTTTTTCCTCATTAGGCATTGATTGGTCTCCACATCATCCCAGTCCGAGTGCTCATACTTGGCATCTCCCAGCGCTACTGTGAGCCCACGATAATACCAACATTAACAATTCTGAGGCCAATCATAACAGCAGGATTACCCAACTAACGTGCTCGTGACACAAGCCCTGGGCTCCACCGCATGCTGCGTGCCCCAACAGTCCCTGCTCCGCCGCCCGACCTCCTCCCGCTGCGCAATACTGCAAAAACCCGCGGCTCTCCGGAACACCGGGGGAGAGCAGGCAGAGTAAGTCGCTGAACTTTGTATCAAAACCACTGGCAGAGATGGTAAATGGTTTTATTCTTTCTTTTCATCTCGAGCTCGCAGAGAATTTTGTTTCTGCCAGACCAAAAGAAACCCAGGAAGCCTGGTACAGAGTTTGAGACCAACTTGTCGCAGCGTAAGCGGGGCCTCGATTATAACACGTGCAGAAACAGCCGCTGGCTGGCGTGGGAATGGGGCCAAGGCAGGGCATTCGCTTAAAAATAGCTCTTTAAGGGTTGAAGCAGAAGTATGGGCGGTGGCACTCTAGGTGTACGACCCAGGCAACGAGAGAAACGAGCAGAAAGTGAGATGCGCAGAACAAGTGTCTTCAATTGCTTTAGAAAACGTGCAGCCAAACCTGGAAATTCCACCGTAAGGATAAAATCTGTTCCGAATTGTAGAAGCCTTCACATTGTTTTAACTTACATTTTTGCATTTAATGTAGCTATGCCTACCAGTGCTGTTTCAGAGAGAGTTTGGGAGAGATTTTACCTGCAGGAGGGGTTCAGGTCCCTACCGCAGCAGCAGCCGCCCTCCTGCCGCTGCCCGCTCCCGGCAGCCTCCCGCCCCGGCCCGCAGAGGCTGTTAAATCCTCATTCTGTCTAAAATGCTGGTCAAAAGCCTGGCTTTAATGAAGACACCCAAAAACTGAGAATGACGGGTTTGCTCTGGTTATGGCTAGCTGTCACAACCAACAAGCTACGACAAGGTAACCCATACACTTAAATAAGAAAAACAACTGGAAAGGGGATGGGGTTTGCTCTGTTGTTGAGGAGTAAGTTGCCTAGCAACCAAAATGAAGGTATTTATTTAAAGTTGTTGGATAAGCCTACCGATACAGGTATTCCAGGAAAGGATAGAAGTTTGCTTCACGATTCCAGGAATGAAAAGGAGTTTTATGAAGTGAGCAGATGCACGTCACGTGCACAGTGAGATAAACCCGCTGGAGAGATCTGAAATGCAGCATGGATTTGGGTGGTTTACATTGACGTGAATTTGGCTCCGTGTTTTGTAGGGGAGAGCTATACAAGATTGTTCTAGCAGTAAAATCACTTGAAGAGATGATTCCTGGAAACTGTTTTTAATTTGAATTTTAGGGCAACAGTTTCCGGTGAAGTTTGTGTAAGTAACAGCTCAGCAAGAGAGAACATTTAATACAGTGTAAAATCCAGCAGCCGATGGTGAATGGACCAGGCTCCTGCCTGCAAAAACCTCTCTGTAGAAAAGTAATTGCCAGGAGGGGTCAGACTGTTGTCCATCATCTGTTGTCTCTGCAGTAGAGAATGGCTTATATTTAGGGGAAAAAAATCATACAAAACCCTACAGTTTCTAACTGGAGAATAAGCTATCCATAAGAATTTCTCATTTCTGTGTCGGTTAATGTCCTTTCACATGTTTAGAAGAATTACCTGCCTACTGAACTGTAACTTAAAATAGAAGTGTCCAGTCCCTCCTCTTCTAAGCTCTTGTCATCAGAAAAAGAGCACAAGAAAGTGTTTTATGGACTAATACTATTTTGGGTTCTTGAGAAGTTGCTGAGTAACCAACCGATGGGGGTAGGATTCCTTCAAAACCAGTTGTGCATGGGAAAACGCAGGTTTATCAGGAGACCGATTTGTATTTCTTCAAAACGTTACAGAAAAGGCAAAACATATAGCAAAATGTGTTGTCCTTTACTAAGCATACTGAGAAAATGCCAGATGCGAGGACTGTCCAGATCGTAGTTTCCTCTGGATTTAATTTGAGAGTATAGGTGGCACTTCCAGCTTTATCCTGCCTTAAAGGTGAGGACAGAAAGCTAGGAACGTGTTGGGAGCTCCTGTTAGATAACGTGCTGTCTGCCAAACAGAAAGGACTGTTTCTCCTCCTGCCTTGTGCCTCCTCTCCGGCCCATTCACTGCTCGCAGGTAAAACAAAAAGGCGTTTTCTACTCTCGTCGCAATGAGGATTCATTGAGATTGCACAAACGCGCTGTTCGTCCAGGCCTGATGTACCTGCTGCTGGAGTTGGTGAAAATACTGTGAGGGGGTGCAGCGGGAGCTGAGCCAGGGTTAGTGTTCCTCTGCTCACACAGATTGTGGGATGAAGGTCGATGTCTCCCAGGAAACCAGCCTGCCGCACCAATTCGCTGCTAGGTATTACGCTACGGCTTGAAATGAACGGTATGTAGGCTACAAACAGGGAAAACATAGCTGCTTAAAATGGCAGCATTGCCATCACTTGTGACTAATGATCACCTGGTGACTTGTTTTCTGAGAGTCACAGCTTCTGAAGGCATAGGAGCACATGAAAGTCTTAGGTCTCTTGTTACAAAAAGTAGCTTCTTAGCTCTCTATTTGGGGAAAAAAAGCACTAGGAAGTGTGATCAGATTGCAAGGCATCCTGAAAGCCAGCAAAACCTGATTTGTGTGCACCTGGCACGGACTTGGCTTCAGCTTGCAGCCTCCGAGCCCTGCTGAGCCCTTTGCTAGATCCGGGATGCTCGCAGATGTGGGGTGGCCGGCAATCTGAGAAGCAGGAATAGCTCTGTGAATAAAGCTCCCCTTCTCCCTGCTGATCCTTTGCTGACCCTGCTTACCTAATTCCTTCTGCAGGGAGCCTTGGAAAAGACCATGTCCTAGGTGAGTAGCAGCACCACTAAGCTCTTCCCAAAGAGAAAGGAAGATGGAGGAACACCTATCTGGGGGGGTGGTGGTGGTATTGTTTTAATCTTTCCGTATTTGCGTATCTAGAGTCTACAGAACATCTCATCAGCTCCTTTTTCTGATAACCACAAGCAAGGAGAGTTTAGGCTAGTAATTTCCTTTTGGTGTATTTTGGAGTTGTTAGCTAAGTAGGTTTGCCCCTAGTTGAGAAACCTACTCCATGCTGGTTTATCGGGCAAAAATCAAGAGCAGAAAATATGTACTGAGCTGTTAAAAAAAGCACTGCCATCTCTGATGTTATCCACAGACACACATCTAGGTTTTAACCAGGTATACTGTATAGGGGAATCGTGCAATATGCTGTTTGGCAGATAGACAAATGCTGCAAGCTGCTGCTGACGGGGTCTCAGCAGTCGCGCAGCTGAGGGTGGCTGTCCTCTAGCAAAGAGCCAGGGCAGAGCAGATTGGGCTGGTTTTTTAGAGCCTCCTGCTTCACAGTGCAATGACCTGATCCCCAATCTATCCGTTTATAACCCGTGTGTTCCTCCTCCAGCTCAGGGCTCCCCGCTCTCCTGAGGCTGCTGCCTCTTCCACAGCCCCATTCACCGCAATTCCATTTGCGTATTTTTCCTCCTTTTCCGTATTCAACAGCACAAAAAGAAGTTAAGACAGGTTTTCCATACGCAATCAGCGATGTTAGGTCCCTGTGTTTCAGTGAACCTGGCCTGACCCCTCTTGAAGATGGATTTTGGCAAGAACAAAGCACCGGCCAGCTGAAAATTGGGACCAGTTGAGATCCCCCCCACGAGGCACCCAAACTTTCCAAACACTGTCACAATCCCGCGCTTCAGTTCTTCACTACTTTGATTAAAACTTTTTTTCTTTACACTTCTGGTGTTGGCCTCACTAGCTGTCCGATTTTTTTTTTTTAGATCTCTAATACGTTCATTCAAGTAGCTTTTGTTACGATTTGAGCTTTATCTCCCCTGTTTGAATACTCCTCCCATCCCTTTTTTCCCCATTTGCCAGTCTGGGATTCTGTATGTTTTGTTACCTCTTCCTTTTACTAAATACTCCTCTTAAAAATACTGCATTTGGTTTTGTATAATGGTAGATTTTGCTCCTGGAACAACTCTGCCACCTCTCTTTGGCGAAATTACATGTACATCAGTTCTTATTAATGAAACGTTATCTAACGTGACACTTAAAGTATTTAAAATCTATCTGAAAATCAACATCTAAATGCTTTAATTTTACCATCACTCACCTGGCTATTGTGAAAAAGCATTATCCTCATTTTAAAATCACTTCAGGTGTTTTCTTTGTGCAATAAAATTAAAACTGTACGTACTCATCTTAAAAAAAAAAATCATCAAGGTTACTCATTATGTTCTCTATGTTATCACTAGAGATGTAAACGTGCCACATATACTCTGTGGCCAATTAAAACACTCACTGCTCTGTGATTTCTGTTCTAATTGCAGCAGTCAGATTGGAGTCTGGGTTTGGAGGGATTTGGGGTGGGAGGAGCAGGTGGGAAGTGGGATGACAACACGGGCAAAAATGTCTCTTTATTCCTGCACGAAATACAGGAATACATTTCAGTGAAATACAAATAAAACTTTAAGAAACTGAAACTTCTAGCCCTACCACCTGGATAAACATCTTAAATATCAAATAAGTCAGAAGGTTTTTTTATTGCCGCCTTTGGTCTGAGAAGACAGGCAAAACTGTCAAGGTTTTGAAAGTGCACCTGAGGATCTGCACTGGTAGTTTTAAAGCTGATGCCATTTGCCCCCTTTATCTCAAAGACAGGGTAATTCTGAAGGGCTGCATTGAAAAGGTAATGTTAGATCCGAACTGTTCCGGTGCCAAACATCTTGGTCGAAAAGTCCAACTGCTGTGAGAACGGGAGCAGCACAAACACTTCAGTTTTCCCACTCCTGTACCATTAGCTCTGCCTCTTAGCATCTTGTAGCTGTTACTAAAGTCAGCTGTGTTAAGCTCAGCACTGACGCTGAGGTGTAGCTCACTGGAGCTGAGCAAGTGACTTTAATTCCTGGTGGGTGGCTTTGGACATGTGTCCCACTCCCAAAATAGACTTGCTTTTTTGTTGCCCTTTTTCACCTGTTACTCTCCTGTTTCCCTTGTAACCAGAGACGGCGTGGGTTGTCTCCGGCAGCCCGGTTTAGCTAGTCTGGAGTTACAGCTTCATTTCTTGCTCTACGTTAAGGCCTCCACAACAGGAGCAAAAGTGGGGCTCCGCACACCCCTCTTCACCCAGGAACCACGGGGGAAAATGTACTGTAGTGCCTCTGCTTGTCTTCCCCCTCGCTCCCTTTGGGCTTGTTCACCCGAGGTGGGAGGTGAGATTGCAGCGAGATGTGGCGTGAGCTTAACGTGTTTTTTCCTCTGCTCTCCTTCTCGAGGGGGATGCTCAGCAGCCTCGGGGGGAAATGCATTTGTGCGAGTCGATTGCAATGTAGATTTTGGAGAATGGCTCAAACTACTTTTTATCTAGAATGCTTAGATGCCGCGCACTGAGTCGCCCATCCTCTCCCACCTCTGGGTGCCACGCTCCCACCCCCAGCAGCACCCCGGGGAGGCTGAAGGCTGCTCTGGGGATCTTAATCCCTCCCCAGAAGAAATTTGCTGTGTGCTTTTTTTTTTCAATTGCGGCGTTTGCCTTCAGCTCCGCCGCCGCCCAGCAGAGCGGCTGGGCTTCCTTTGGAGGGGTAATTCGTCTTCCCCCCCGCTGCGC
>NW_009194601.1:1518-18970 GCF_000690835.1 Fulmarus glacialis | reverse complement strand
ACTCTTCCCCAAGCCAGTAGCGTTGCATGACTAGGTATTACCAAGGTGATTCGTGGTAAAGATGTGGTAGTAATGAACTCCATTGTCCCTAATGGAAAAGCTACCCCTGCGTCCTCTACATTCCACTGCTGAACTGTAAAGTTCAGCTACATTTAAAGATGTAAGTACAACTGTACTGCTGAATGCAGTGGTACTGCCACAATCAGTTTCCTTGGGTTTGAATGTTATACTTCAGCTTGTGTTAGAACACCAATGTTTTTCACGGTGCTCTTACATTGGCCTATAACAGGTCAAATCACCAACCACACTTTGAAAAAAGTGGTGCACATTGGTAATGACTGAGATAATTAAACAGGAAGCATATCACTTTCTGGGCCAGATTAACCAGGGTGGGGTGGCAGAGCTGAGGAGTTGGCATTAAGAAAACAGTGGCTCTGAGGTTTTTCAGCTGGAACCTGTTAGTGTGGGCAGAGGCAGACTCTAGAAAGGCTTTAGGGCTACTGTGAATTATGGTTTCTCAGATCTCCTAGTAACTGTTCTGTTTCTTGAACACTTGCCACTTCAGCTGCAATGAAGACTGTATTTCAATCCTGCTCTGTTTGAATAGGTCTTTAACATAGCAACAAGAGAATAACTTTGCTTAAAACATGAAAATACAGTGCTAAAAGCCTTGTATTTGGCAGAAAAGGTCAGAGACAGATGTAAAACCTGAAAGTAATTTTAACTCATGTTTTGAAATCAATTTACGTTGAAAATAGGTCCCTAACTGGAATATGATTTCATGGGCTCAAAATTTAATCTCAGAAATAAAGTGCCCCTTTCTCAGGGTGCGCTATGAAAATGCTTTTTATTCTCCGGTAACTGGTAAGTTCAGCAAACAGATGAATCAAATATAGTTTGGTGCTGCGCCATAATCAAAGTCTAGGAAAAGATCAGCTATTGCACCTCATTGTTAACAACTGTATGGGAAGATGATAAAAAAAATGAATCCCTAGATGGAAATATATGTCCCTTTTTGCTTTAGATGCTGAAAGAGATTATAAGAAGGACTGTTTTACATTCTCATCTAGCAGTTTAGTTTCTATAAAGGAGTTGCTCATATAGTAGCTATGAATCCTGTAAGATACTGATGTATTTCTAATAGTAAAAATAAGCCAATATGAAATATATTCTATAACAGAACAGTCATTTTAGTTTGAGTATTTTATTTATCAGCTTCACCATGGAAAATGATTCTATGTTCTTAAATTACCATTTTTTAAAAAACTGTTATTACATTCTAAAGTCAGACTTCTTCACCACCCCCAGACCTTTACAAACAGATGCAAGAAGGATACGTTTTGGATTACTTCCTCTCAGTTCCTCAGAAGGTCTATTTGTTGATCTTGCTTCCCCCAACATACAAAAAAGCCCAGCGCTGGCAAGAAACTGTATTCTTCTAGCCAATACTACAAAATCAGTGTAAAACAACCAGTAAAAGTTTAAAAAAAAAAAAAAAAAAAAGAATAGAAACAGAAAAACAAGAAGCAAGGAGGCCAAGGAATAAAATTACCATGAGAAAGGAGAAAGCACCATTTTCTATCTGGTTTGAGTTAGCAGGAAACGTGGCATGGAGTGTATACTATATCAGGTCTGAAAGCCTTGTATCTCACAGCAGCATGAATTGTTTTGGCAGCATTAATTAAATAATCAAATTGTTCCTTTTAACTAAGTGTATGTTATTTACAATTCCTTAATGTTTGCTTTTAAAAGTAGTCATTTTGCAGGAAATATATTTTAAAACAGCCTAAACTGGATTTTATTGGACTGACAGAAAGAAAGGACAAAATAAAATGGCACTGTTTTATTCAAAATACAGAACTGGACTTCCTGTGTGATAAGTATGTGAAATATGGTCACTTTGCACAACATTTCAAGATGTTCTGGACTTACAGTGTAGTTAGATAACTATGGGAGGCTGTCCCTGGTGCAGAGGATCCTGATACATGACTTTCTACCTCACTTTGTTTAAATGAGAGAATTCAGCACAGGATTGCATTGTGCACCTTTGAATGAACACATGCACAACTCTGTCCAAACACAATCCATACCTATTGCAACAACTGTTATGAAGGTATTGCTCTTCCCTATCAAAGGGATCAGCCCACAGACTGTTTCCAGAAAGGCAGTTTCCAGTTTGGACGTGTGGAATACCAGCAAACCGCCTGAGCTGGATGTGGAATTCTTTTGGTGCTCATGTAAAGAATAGGTACCAAACTGCATTTAGGACCAGTACCTGCTGAGTTCTCTGTTACCAGCCAACCATCCCCAAACTACAGGGCAGTAAAAAGCTGAAAAAGGAGGAGTGTTTCTCCTGGAATATATGATTTTCAAGTGCTTTAATTTCTTGACAAAACCAAAATATTAATATTACCATAAATATAAAAAGAATTATCCAATCCAGTCTTTCTTCCTCTCTGAAATATAAAATAACTGTATTTAAAATGCAACACCAGCAAACACATTTTCATAAACTAAAGGAGCACTCCCAAAATAGTCTAAGAATCAACTGGAACAGCAGAAAAACACGACTGTAACAATTCAACACAATTCTGAGCACAGCTTTCAGCCAACGTAGAAGAAGATAAATTGTAGCCAGGCTTTTATTTGTCTAACAGGCAAATTTGCATAGGCATGTATGACAAAATTCACAGGAGGAAATTTCTGACCAAACTGATGCAAGCCTTTGCAATGCCATGTCAGCCAGAGCTATAGTTCATATACTACAGCATTAAGAAATGATATTCTGAAGTACTGCATATGTACTTCTCAACTTTGTATGTGAGTTTGTTTTAGACCCACAAGAGACTTAGGGGCTTCCAGATTCTGTAGTAAAATAAATAAACAAGTTTAAAAGAGTGATTAAAACATCCTTAAAGCTCTCAAATTTTTGTATCAAAAAGAGTGAAATAACAAAAAATATTACCTACATTTCTTATTCTATTCATAATACAATAAAATTAAATTTTATGAACAGGATCTTGATATATTTTTGTTCATTGTGGAACTACATCGATTATTTGATATTGTAACCTGGCTAAATTCAGAGTTTTTTCACATAGTTACCTAGACTACTCATGAAGATTATCCAAGATTTGCTTTGCTTACCTTTCAGTAAAAGGTGAATAAAAAAAGACCAAGCACTTGAAGTTGCCTGAGATAAAAACCTTAAGGACAGGCTTACTTCATAAACTGCATTTACTGATATGTCAGGTAGGCTTCAGCAAAAGATTCTGGCTTATATTGACAGTTTTTAATGGTGATCAGAAGAGAAACATGCCTCAGAGGAGTATACCATGCAGGAGGGAATAAAAATTTGAAAGCCATCTCTAGTATCGTGCTGAATTCCTCTTACCTTTTCAATTAATAGTTGCTCAATTGCATGTTTTACTGACTTTGTGATTATATCCAACATTATAACTATTTAAGCCATTCTTTGCCAAGAAACAAAGTCAAGTGTTTTTACTGAAGATCAATCCCTGATCAAATTTTGATCAGTAAGAATGACAGGAAAAATCTACTATGTGCTAGGTTATTGGGAACAAAGATAAATCTTAATTTTCTTTTCAATTAACATTTTGTCCAAGCTTAGGAAAGGCTGGCAATTTCTCCTTACTCCTTGAGCTATAATCTAAAATTTTCTGGATTGCAGATCTTGTGCTGCTATGAGCATTAAAAGTAATATTTTCCATTGCTTTTCAGTTTACTCTGGGAAGTGAACCAATCATACATAAATCATCCATAAATCATCGGTAAGAATCTTTGAAAAGAATCAAAATAAATCTCTAATGAGAATTTGGAAACCCTTTAAATTCAGTTAAAATATCACACGCTTAAAACTAAAAACATTAGGATTAAACCATATTTCAGAATAGAAATCAAAGGGATGAATGAATATCTTCCAACCTCATTAATTTTTATACGGTACATTTCCCTTTCCATTACCTAAACTGAAAAAAATGGAGCTTGGTGTTCACAGTATAATGGAATGAGTGTTCTAGAAAATGCAGCTCCATATCCTGTTCTTCAAACACTTTCATGTTTTTGGGAAAACTAGTTCTTTACAATGAACACAAAAAGTAAAGGAATTTGGCATTTAATAGTACAAGCAGGTTTTGGACTAAAGCACACCTAACATCACCTAGCCTCTTGCAACCAAAAAGGCAGAAAAAACGCTGACAGTATTTAATTTTGGTTGGTCTTGGCTGTATTTTCACAGCAGTCCACTGGATGGCTCCCTTACCACCCGCTGGTTTTGCATTTCCTTGAGGCCCGTATTACCGTGTCCTAACTGCCCCAGGCGAGTTCCACTGCCTCGGGAAACTTCGCTCAGAAGAAAAGACAAAGCATCCCCATTTGTGGTCCGCAGGTTTGCAAGTGCAAGGCGTCCTCCCAAAACAATGAACTTCAGTTTCCTGTACAAAAGAGCGGCTGATAATTTGTGAGTGTAAAAGGCGGTGGAACAGCTGTATCTAACAACCACCACCACAACAAAGCCCAAGCCCCATGGAGTATACTGGCAAAAAATTAAAATGAGTTGGGTTAGACTCTGGCACTTCCATCCTTTTATAATGCACTACAGCAAGTGACAGACATAGTCCTCCTAACACCAAGTAATCCATCCTCCTTGGAAACCTTGTAAAGGCAAAGAAAAATCAGGAACAGAGGCATGTTGAAAATGCTCAGCTTGTGGGAGTCAGGAATGATAAAAAGGAGAGGTGTCGGTCCATGTACACTTTGGTCCTCGCAGCAATCCAAGTTTGCAGTTGTGGATTCACATTACTTTAACAGCAAGTTGACCCTACAACAAGCAGCCCTGCTCACTCCTTTCTTTAGTTGGATCTAGCAATAGCGTTACTGCAGGATATGTCAGATCAAAGAGCTGATTACATGGAATTTTTCTGATGTATTAGTTTTAGATCAGATGGTAAAATCTGTGATTGTATGATATCCACAATTTAACACAAGGCAGGCTCTTCAGTTATCGTTGGTAAAGTGTAACACAAATCCACATTCTGTGTTGACAAGCTAAAGCCTTTTTTATTTCTCTGCTTTTCCATTTGGTTGCATTTTTAGCAGTATTGCTAAGGAGATTTTATTGCAAAGTCTATTACCTGATTAAATCACTTACATGAGTTATAAAATTCCTGAATGTCTCTGAAAAAATTCCTAAAATTCTTAGATTTCTAGTCTATATCCCATAGAGCAGTATGAAATGACTTAATTCTTCCTTTTTGAATCAGCTAATTCCCTTAAATACCAGACAACTAAACAACATTTTAAAATAAAGGCATCATAAAAATAACAGAGATAATGGGCTGATTCTGTCACCAGTCACAGATTCATTCTCTTGGGAAACCATCTTACATCTCTTACTCATATAAAACTCCACTGATGTCCAACAACTATTTTGCTGAATATTGTAACGTCACTATAACATTCAACTTTTACTCTATTTATATTTTCAGTCTTAATTGTTTTAATGCATTATAGTTACTATCTGGTATGTTGAATATGTCGCTCTGTGAGTGTTGAATGTAATGAACATGTAAGTGTGTGCACCATGGGGATATAAAAAATGTACTTTTTTTTCAGAAATCAAGGATGGCAGCTGTGGTGTACAGAAGGCTGATAGTTTTATACCACACTGGACATATAAATGTTCAGAATGCTATCACTGCAAACCAAAATCACAATCACTTATACCAGCTCAATTAACTAGCTGGAAGAACTGTCTTACATTGCCTTTAGGAAGTGATACCTTATTGTACTTAGACAGGGATTCAATTTCAACCTATTTATTGCAAACTGCCAGATTCCACACAGAATGAGAAAAGCTCCCTGAATAGCCCACTCGGCTACAGCGTTAGGCTAAGCCTACTTTACAACTCCTTCTTTAACAGAGCAGATTACTTATAGAATGGAATAAGATAACTGAAGACGGAAACAGAGAATTAATATTATTATAACATAAACTGAAGCAAAATCTTGTCTACACCCTACAGTTGTGTCAATGCACATTGAATACAAATTCAGGCAATGTCTTTATCTGCACATGTACGAAACAGCTGCAGCAACAGTGGTGAGACTTGATTCTTACATTAAATAAAATCCTTTACTTTCCAATGTGGAATAGGCAGTCTTTAGAATAAATCAGGACTAAGTTCCAGAGGCTCACAGGCAGAACAAAAGCAGAGGAGGTCCAAGAATGGCATGCAAGATATGGGACCAAGAATGCAGGTTTATGTTATCCTCTCTGTCTGGAATAATGTGCTTGTTCTACTAAAAGGCTTCAATAGCTATCTTACCGCAAGAGGCTGATATGATACTTGCACTTGTAGCTAAGACATTTTTAAGTCGTGTAAGGTCAGTTGAACTATACTACATCTATCCTTCTATGTTTTTGTAGGGCTGCATCCGTTGTGGCTCTAGCTACGAATACCAGTTATGTAAATAACATTACATACAGCTATAAAAGTTTCATATATCTAAACTTATAATCAGATAGTGGAACAAAGTACAGTGATCTTGTGTGCAAGCAGTCATCAGAATAGACATTAGTTAATAAAACAGGGTGCTTAGTTTTCTCTCTCTCACAGATTTTTTTAAAATTGGTCTGTCATGGTGGGCACAGTAAAATGCTGCAAATTGGAATGGAATGGAACGGAATGGAACGGAACGGAATAGAATAGAACAGAACAGAACAGAACAGAATAGACTATTTCAGTTGGAAGAGACCTGCGATGATCATCTAGCCCAACTGCCTGACCACTTCAGGGCTGACCAAAAGTTAAAGCATGTTGTTAAGGGCATTGTCCAAATGCCTCTTACACACTGACAGGCTTGGGGCATCGACCACCCCTCTAGGAAGCCTGTTCCAGTGTTTGACCACCCTCTTGGCAAAGAACTGTTTCCTAATATCTAATCTGAATCTCCCCTGATGCAGCTTTGAGGCATTCCCACATGTCCTGTCACTGGAAGTCCTGAGGCAGTTAAATATTTAAGACATATAGTACAATTATATTTCAGACAAAGACAATCCCCAATTTAATTTGCATGGCCACTGGAGTGTTAGTATACCATGGCCCCGGCAGAGGAACCTCCCTCCTCCTGACTTTCAGCTGAAAACGTGTATCCTGGAAACATGAGGTATGCAAGCTCAACTAATAGTGATATTAGTTTGAGCAACTGCAAACATTACTCTAATTCATATGCAGTGTTTCCTGTGCTCTTCTTAGCTTGTAGTTATATTAAAGTTGTAGCCTTAAAGCCCAGTAAATGTGGCATGCAAATGCTTGTAATAGGACACAGACTTTGTGTTAAGCTAACAATGCAAGCCTTAGGACTTGCCTGGATTTATTTTGGCCTACCTGGAGTTCTGCTTTTGTTTGTTTTGTTTTACGAGGAATTATCTAACTCTTTTGGTAATTATCTAGTATTAGGTAATAGGTGACTATTACCTATTATTGTATTATGTGCACCTAAAGGAGGGAGATTCAAATCGGTCTGTAAATTGGGTACAACAAATTGATAATAAAATACCTACGTATATATACAGACGTAAACACTCGCTATATGTCCCAGGAAATTTTATCTTGCAAAAGATAGCTTAGAAGAATGGAACTAGTAACAACAGTATCCCTTGCCATCCCAATATATCCTTGATTTTTAAATTCACTTTTTTAAAAAGTGAACTTTGTCCATACCTTTGAAAGAAATTAAATAAGCCTTTGTTTTTAGAAGTCAGTTCCAGTAACTGACCAAGTGGGGATCCAGAATTAGCTGTTTGAGCTGTTTGTATTCTCTGCAAAACAGAATTTAAGATTTCCCTTATTGTTTCTGTCCTTCTAGATCTAGACAGAGACACACTGTCCATACTGAATTTAAATAGCTCCCTACTCATCATGCTGCCTGTTTTGGATGTCCTTGGGCATCTAATTTTAGCACATGATGTGCAGTTAGCTTAAATGCTTCACTTAGAGGTCTATGTTCAATGCCAGAAGTGCTAGGTATTCGTTGCTGTGAGGTTACTTCCACTTATCCTACCCATCATTACAAAGGTCTAGCTGTTTAACTGGGAAGTTTTGTGCTGTTCAGTGATTCCAGTGAACTACTGGCACAAGAAAGCCCTCCAACTTTCTCACAGGCCCCTGGGATAGCCACAAAGGACAAGAATGTTCTGCATTTTCTGTTAATGAGGACCAAATGTGAATAATTTAGAAATGCCTTGCACATTGCTAGTTTGGGTTGTGCATAGTTCATGAATAACTTCTCTGATGGATAGTCAGGAATAGAAATATTTCTAAAAAGATAAACTCTATTGCCACTAAAAACTGCTTGATAAAATTGCAAAGCTTTTCAAGAGGTGAAATAGATAGTCACCTTCTTTACAACTTTATAATCTGTTAGTTTTTAGATAACCAGTATTTGTAGCTAAAGCCACAAAAGACCCAGTCCTGAACTTGGCAAGGGATGCAAAGAATAATAAGGGCTTCTATAGGCATGTCAGCCAGAAAACGAAGGTCAAAGAAAATGTACCTCCCCTGATGAACATGACTGGCAAACTGGTAACAATGGACGAGGAAAAGGCTGAGACACTCAACAACTTTTTTGCCTCAGTCTTCACTGGCAACCTCTCTTCCCACACCTCTCGAGTGGATGGACCTCAAGGCAGGGACTGGGGGAGCAATGTCCCTCCCATTGTAAGAGAAGATCAGGTTTGAGACCACCTGAGGAACCTGAGACCATAAGTCTATGGGACCTGAAGAGACACATCCCAGAGTCCTGGGGGAACTGGCTGATGTAGTTGCCAAGCCACTCTCCATGGTATTTGAAAAGTCATGGCAGTCAGGTGAAATCCCCGGTGAGTGGAAAAAGAGAAACATTGCGCCAATTTTTAAAAAGAGTAGAAACGAGGACCCTGGGAACTACCGACATGTCAGCCTCACATCTGTGCCTGGGAAGATCATGGAACAGATTGTCCTAGAAGCTAGTTAAGGCACATGGAGGACAGGGAGGTGATTAGAGACAGCCAGCATGGCTTCACCAAAGGCAAGTCTTGTCTGACCAACCTAGTGGCTTTCTATGATGGAGTGACTACATCAGTGGACAAGGGAAGAGCTAGGGATGTCATCTATCTCGAGCTCTGGGGTCCTCAGTACAGGAAAGACATGGACCTGTTGGAGCGGGTCCAGAGGAGGGCCACAAAAATGATCAGAGGGCTGGAACACCTCTCCTATGAGGAAAGGTTGAGAGAGTTGGGCTTGTTTAACCTGGAGAAGAGAACGCTTTGGGGAGACCTTATTGCCACCTTTTAGTACTTAAAGGGGGCTTGTAAGAAAGATGGGGACAAACTTTTCAGCAGGGCCGGCTGCGATAGGACAAGGGGGAATGGTTTTAAACTAAAAGAGGGTAGATTTAGACTGGATATAAGGAAGAAATTTTTTACGATGAGGGTGGTGAAACACTGGACCAGGTTGCCCAGAGAGGTGGTAGATGTCCCATCCCTGGAAACATTCCAGGTCAGGTTGGATGGGGCTCTGAGCAACCTGATCTAGTTGAAGATGTCACTGCTCATTGGAAGGGGGTTGGACTAGATGACCTTTAAAGGTCCCTACCAACTCAAACCATTCTATGATTCTGCAAAAACATACAAAAATAGGCATAGTGTAATTCAACTGACCTTATATTACTTACATATTTGCAGACTTAGTCTTTTTTAGTACACATCCTCTTCATTTTGATCACTGTTTATTTCCTTATACTGAAGCAACATACAGTAGTGACAAATTGATTATGAAAGACATTCTAGTTCCTTATATTTTCTGGAGCTTATGATGCTGAGAAAAAAAAAAATTGGCCTTGGTACGTACACTTTCAGCTTTTAAATACTTTTCTCTCTGACATTTAATTAATAATCTGACTACTATATAAGGACAAATACATCCTTATAAATGAATACATTTTCAGCAGCTCAAACTTAATATATTTTATTATGCAACTAAAAACCAGCTGTACTTAAAAAAAATGATTTGCCAAGCATGTGCTCCCTAATGAGGACTAATTGCTTCAGCTTTCATAATTATATATTTTTATAATGAAGATATAATTACCTGAAATGTTTTTTCTTTTTGCACTTTTCACTTTTTTAAGCTGCTAGACAAATAAGATCAAATAATCAGTTTGATTATTAAAAAATCAGCTTGATTTTTCAAGTATTTGTACGCTTGTTTCCAAGTAAACTGGTAAAATGTTGAAAGCATTGTTTGAGACCTACCAAGTTTATCCTTGGTTTTTGATGGGGCCAAGCAGGTCCAGCTTTTTTTACAGAATGGCACTGATTTTCAGAGGTGAAGATATGCACTAACATAATTACAAAAACAGAACCTTAAGTCCTAAGCTAACAGACATATAAGAAGCAATTAAAGGCAGTAAAATGAGGTTAGCATTGCAGTTTGGAAAAAAGAGTAACAAAGGGTGATGTTCTACACATCCTTTGGTTGGGTCTGCTGTGGGTGAAAGGCTAGATCAGGCTGGAAGCTGACTCTGCTGGGCTAGGGTTTCAGGGAGGATTAGCAGGCATTGTTGAGCTACTGAAAGAGCTAGAATTAGACTAATGTGATCCATACTAATATTGGTTCCTTGCATATTTATAAATTATCGATACATGTTGTTAGGCCTAGGTTTAGACATGAAAGTGTTTTCCTGACATGTGCTATTGCTACTGTTTGTACTTGCAGAGTTTGATGTACAAGGATATAGTTATATTAATCTAGGAAGAAGGTTTAAGACTGATGAGCTAGGGTTAGTGCTGTCTTATTGGGAGCTGTTGTAAGAGTTAGGGTTAATATTGTTGTTTTGGCTGACCAGACCCAGTTGACCTAAAGTCATACCTGAATCCACAAGGAATTGCTGAGTTGGGTTAAACATGGTGCCATCGTGTCAAGTTTGGAGAACTGGAATTTGAAATGCTCTAAGTTGACAAGGTAGAGTTATGGTGAGATCATGGGACAGCCCTACAGTGATAACTTCATAGAGAAATGGCAGTATCTTAGGTAGCAAGGCTCCAACCTATCTGAAGATTTTTAAAGGAAAAGTGGCACTTCAAATTCAAACTGAAAATTAAACAGAAGTCAGTGGGAAAAATTATTTTCTAGTGAGAAGTATTTTGCCACAAAGGAATGATGGGACTCTGGGTCCAGCTTAATTTTCTGGATTGATCTACAGTTACCTGATCCAGTTTGATGTAGCAAAGCTATCAATCATGCAACTACCTTCCATATAAAATTATCTCACGTCTTGGCCAGGTACAGACATTAAAAAAACATACAGAATATTACTGCTGTATGATAATCTAAAAATAAAGACCTCTCTTTACCTCAACTTCTGCTCATTAGAAACCAACTTCTAGTTGCCAGCCTAAAAATGATTCAAAATTTTCTGAAGCTTTAATTTGTCTTTGTGGAACACTGTACCTGAACTCCCATAGTTATTATTTTTTCATTTTGTTTACCTGTTGTGTTTAGCCCTGAACAAGTCAACCCTTCTAGTCTTCTAAGACAGGTTCTCTATTCCGTAGATTATCCTAGAAGCAGTTTTCTGTACCCATCCCTAGTTAAACCAAGCTGTCCTGACAAGGCTAAACAGTATTTTAGATAAAGTTTCCTATGAGGTTTGTACAAATGGTGTCCCCATTTGAGTCCTTTTGCATGTACAGCTCTAGTAGAAAAAATAAGATTTATGTGGTAAAAATATGCCCTCCCAAACTTCAGAAACTTTTCCTGAGGGGTGTGAGTGACAAGGCTTCCACTCATCTTTTTTGGTTAATATAACCACTGAAAAGATTATTTTCTGATTTGTTTCTTTAAAAGTTACCTGCAAAACTGGTGAAGTACACTTTTCTCTGCATTACTGGAAGTGCAGAAGAATACAGGGATCCCCTGTTACATGGATAAAACAGTAATTGTGCAAGAAGTCTACAATAGCTTATACCAAATAAATTCTTACACTTTATTGAAAAATAACATTAGCATTGGATATCACAACACCCAGATAATTGCATTTACCTCGATGTTTTTACTATCAGCCTGGTTTTGTAGGTTTATTTTGCAGTAAAAATTCTCACTGTGATTATTTTTCACACACTCTCAAAACAGAAATATATTTCCACATTTCAGCCAATTAAAATACAGCTCATCACAGAGTATTGAAGGTGAGATGATTTTTTTTATTGACTACACAAGAGTTGAATGCCATACCTAGAGATTTCAGAAACACAAAGGAGGCCATAAAAGGTTTTAGAGTGCTCAGTTTCATTCAATTTTACAGGATGTAGTTCTTTAATCTAAACTAAAGATTTGGAGTTATCTTTTAAAACAATTGGGAAACTGAAGCTGAAACCCCTGCCATTCTACATGTCCCATATATAATAAATCCAGCTGTAAAGTTCTTCTACTTCATGAATCCAACCTTACTGAAATGAAAGGAGATGAACTACAGATTTGCCACTGCTGAAAATTCAATACGAATGCTCCACTGGTTTTCAAGGAGTAATTCTATCAAATTCTAAGTTAAGACAGCTTTATAAATGCTGTACTGATTTTAAATGAGCTTTTCTACAGAGCTTGGTGTAGATGCAATACAAATTTTCCTTTGAAATTAACGGAAGATTTCTGTTAGCCTAATTTGTGATTCCCTGGAAAAGTTCAAGTAAAACCAATGGACGACTTGATTTACTATATTTTTACGAATTTTACATGATCTGCTTCCAGTTGCTAATGCTCCAAATTCAGTTATGATATCACAACAGTGTCTCTTCTACTTGTGCAATGCCAACAACAGTGGCATGCACCCTGCTGGTTACCACAGGTTGCTCAGCTGAAGCAAAAAATGTAGTAGTGGAATAAAAATCAATTATGTGAATCATACAGGTTCAGATGGAAATAGAAAGATGGGATTATAAAGAAAATTAATATTTTTTATAAATGCTGCAATTGAACAGTAGCTCACAGTAAAGTTCAAGTTTTAGTCACATCAGGTCTCTATTAATTGCTATCATACTTATTTATTTATTGTGCTAGCCTGAGCTATCTCATAAGATCACTAGCTACAAATTCAAATAGCTTTAATTCTCACCAACAATAGAGTGACATTATTTGGAAACAAGGCAACCTATTTATTCTAACTCCAGGCCTACCACAATAAAGTCTATAGCTTCAAAAAAGGTTTCTGATTTTTCCTTTGAAAAATTTTATAACTTTGGAAAGTATTCTGTTGCACTGAGAAAACTTTAAGAAAATACCATTAAGAAATGTAAGAAAAGAATCTCACAAATCTAAAACCATGGAGAGAAAAGATACCAACTTCTAAAAAAAACCAACACTGGTGCTTTTACTCCTAATTAAGTGTTGAGGACTGTGTAAGACTGTGTTTACACCACCCTGTCTTTTACAAAGAAATACTCACATGCATAAAAGATAATGGTACTGTGGAAAGCATTAAATGGCCCCATATATGTCATCCTTTCATATCCTCTCAAAAATAAGAGGCTCAAACTTATAGGGACCGCCACTTCTGAGTCAGAGAAAGAATGGACCACAGGGCATAAACTAGATATGCCTCCCCTACATAACAAAATGTGAGTATTTTTGACCAGGTCTACTCTTGATTTTCTAACTTCTATGCTTACATGGTGAGTTGCGAGTTCATCCTTAATACCTAAAAACTCCCAGTTGACCAATTAAGCATTAGTAGAGTTACTTGGCATTTAAATTTCTTAAGTAGTTATTTAATAATTTAACATTCATCTGCCTTGCTACAGAAGACTGGTTTTATCATACACATAAAATATTTCTCTAGATTATAAACTACAGAACTATAAATACTATATTCAACACCATAGTTCTGCTCTTAAGTTAAACATTTTCTTAGAAGGATGCATGTAAAGAATGCAATACCATTAGATGTAATACCACAGAATTTATAAATAAAAACTTGAAAGAAAATGTAGTGTCTCATTACTCATTTCAGTAATGTAGGATTTGAAAGACAATTACAATACAATAATTTTTGATAAAATCACTGCATTTCCATAAAAAAAATCAACTGCTCTTACATGTTGTAACATATCATATTGATACATAAATTGAAATAAACAATTCAAACTAAGAAAAAAATCTCAAATCATATAGAGAGGAGAGGCTGTAATCTCATGAAGTGTTACTTTTCACTGTAAAAATTACTGACATCTGAAATAATTAAGGATGACAAACTTACTAACATGAATTAGCTAGCTTTTAAAAGACAAAAGCATACACTGAGATAAATGAATTCTTAAAGCAACTTTGCTAGAACCAGTAGAATTACATGAGGAAACAATGTGGAGTTTTGACTTAGCTCTGGTTGGCAATTATTAGAATGATGCAATATCCTTGTATTTACTTCTTTTTACCCTGTTCACAGTAGAAATTGTATAAAATTATATAAATACAGATTATATGAAGTATAATTTTAGGTTTACTTTACTTCACTGAGCTTTAAGTACATCACTCCATGAACAGGTATGATGTATTAAAGAAACAGGCAGCAATTGCTCTGGGCTGTACAGTCCTCAGGACAGGGACTTTTCTCACTGTAGATAAAAATAGACTCTTGCTATTTCTTAGTCAGGGCAAAACACTCATTGCTCTGTTGCCCTGAACTCTTACCCTGCTTAGGGTAAGTCTCTTCTCATTACAGCTGCCATAGAACCCACACTTTCTAACACCTCAACCCTTCTGGCAGAAGAAACATTGCTACATATATCATCTTTAATAAGGCAGAGTTGTTAGCAGTTCTGTTCCTATCATAATCAAATAAAAATATTTCTGTTACGAACTCTTACTGTCACAACTTTGCTGTCTTGCTTAACTCCCCCTACAGGATGGAAAGGTCAGCTCTACATACAGGATACCATTTTTATGCATGCTTGCTGCATTATCGGCAACAACTATACTGCATTTGCTTTTGCTCTCCTCATCAAGTTTAAATAAGGTTAATTAAGTCAGCCAGCCTGGTTTTCTCTCCCAACATGTTTACACTGGAATCGTCACATTGACTTCATGGGAGTTAAGTGACACATTTCTACTAAGTTCAGTTGATGGACAATTTCAATTTCCTTCTTGTCTTTCTCTTCCCTGGAAGGCACATCAGCACATCTGAGCAAAACAGTAACGAAACATCCACACAGGTTATTACATTGCCTACAAGTCATTAAAAGGCTCTCAGGTGTAAAGTTCACTAGAAAAATAAGCCTGTAAAAAGATTTCCTGTCTTTTCCTTCGTGGCTTGCTGCTCCTCTTGCACAGCTCCTCCTTGAAAATCAGTGGCACGCATTTCCCTCCTCTGCCAGCTTCTTTCTGCTTCCTGTGCTTTGTAGTACGCTTCCATTCTTCCACCCCCTCCTCACATGTCCTACACATTTGTCTCTTTTTCAAACTCATCTCTGGCTTCTTCTGTCTATCCCCATGACTTTACCCACATTAAGGCCATTCAATCAAGAGGTCTCCTACTGAAAAACATAAAATATGTAAGACAATCTGCAGAATTCTTAAGAATTCAGATAGAATTTCAAATACCAGAACAAACATGATCTCAAGCAAGTAATTATGTTTATTTACATGCTAAAGTAACCTACCCATGGAAAATGGGTACACATGCCTACACATGCAAAGGTTCCATTCTAATAACTACCACATTTCACCCCATAATTTTAAATCTTCGACTATTTTATCTCACAAAAAACCCCAATTTGCATCATGGTTTGCTTTTTAACATTTAATCATAAAAAAAATCTCTTAACTTCAAAACAAACTCATGCTCACCATTATGTCATTCTTAATTTATTTAATTATTTGATTTCTCATTCTTGTTCTACAGTTTTGCTCTAAGAAAACTAGCATTGTCTTATCTCCTAAAATCTCATTTCAAATTTTCCTTTTCTATGCACCTTTATGCTTTTTTGTCACTAATTTCTGGTTTTGTCTCCAATTAGATCTTTGCACTTTCCTCACTACTCCTATGTTTTACTTTCATATTCTTGACTCCGTTCCTCTCTGTCCTGCTCATTCTAGCAATTGTTCTGCTACCGTCACCCCAGCCCATCATGCATACTATGCTGCTCAGTCAGTTTCTCCTTTAGCATTACCTAATTTCCTCATCAGCATAACCATATCCCAAAGAGGATGTTACTGTTTTCTAAATAACTAGCTTTCTTTTCCTCTAATCTCCTCAATAACTGTCCCTTTTCATATCCTCTTTCAGACTCCCAGTTGAGAATTTTTACTTTTTGAGAATTTACACTTTTTTTTGCTTTATATTCTAGTCTCCAGTCCATACTGCACATTATGAAACAGGCCACCTATAACGACTCCATAGCAAAGTGCTCTTTCTAATCAGTAACTCTTGTGCCAGCAACCTGATCTGCTTTTCTTTACAACCCCAGCTAGACAATATATTTCCAGATACAGTGTTGTAACAAACTGATCCTTTTTCATTTTCTTTCTCCGTATCAAAAAAATGTCTGCTGTTCTAGGAAGTCCACCCTGCACTTTCCATAAAGTCTCCCTAGCACAAACTGATGCTGTTCTCCCTAATGTGGTAAAACATATCCCATCTCAGAATTCTTTCAGATCTTTTTTCCCCATTGCGAAAGACAGACACATTTTGCTGTTTGCTTCAACAGAAAGGCTGTATTCTGCAAATGGGATTATGAGACTCTGTTCCTTTTGCTGTAGAGGTGGAGTGTAACTAAGATAAAGCTGAAGACAGCTTGATTTATCCTTTTTTTTCAGATAGGACTATTAAACCACATTCTTACTGTATTCCTCTGTGTTAAATAATCACTGAATGTTTCAGTGAACCCCAGAAGGCTGGGGCCGAAAGATCGCGAAAGGCCATGTGTGCGACAGCCTGTAAGTCTGAGCCTCTGTCACCACCAACAAACTGAAAACCACACTCTGTCTTGGTGAAAATGGCAATTTGGTGACATGCTGTGACAGCCGCAGCAAAGAAAGTTGTGTGCTATCCCAAGAGCAGAGATAGATTAGCAGGAACAAAGAAGAAAGGAACATTTGCAGAATAATTAAGAAACTTTTAATTGTTCAGCTGCCTTTGCACATGCTCAATATCCCAAAATCAAGACTTAAGTAACTCACTTAAAACTGCAGTGGGAATTCTCAAACCTGAAAGTAAAATACAGGAATCTTTGCTACCATACTGTGTCATAAAAGCTGTGTTCGTGCAAGTGGGCTCTATAGGTGCCTTTGTGTGTGGATGGAGAAGAGGTTACCAGGTAACAGCCGGACAAAGAGAAGAAAAATACATGCTCGGAGACAGCATCTGAAAACCTCCCAAGAACTCATAATGGTCTTGGATC